>NC_057798.1:33067901-33068610 GCF_018294505.1 Triticum aestivum | reverse complement strand
CGCGTGTGTGTTTAACAGTGACCTCGGATCTGGTGAAGGGCGCCAAGGAGAAGCAGCTCAAGGTCAAGGCCCTCGATTTGGGCTGATTTACTAATTTGGTTTCCTCTGCTGGTGATGCTTGTTCCTGAAGGCACTGGCCAAGGAGTTGGTGCAGTCCAAGAAGGCGGTCAACCACCTCTATGAGAACAAGGCCCAGCTCAACTCCATCTCCATGCACCTCGGCAAGATCGTCGGTAATGGACACCCCCTGCATCGTATCTATCTTTCTAGATAGCATTCAGTATGGTAAAATTTAGTAATTTACAGCTGCTGTTCATGATGCTATTACAAACTCTGAAATCTGGTACTTTAGTCAAATGTGCTTCCTTTTTGAACAACTGTGCACCTTGGCGAGCTCGTCGGTAGCAAACAGTTTCTACTGGCCTCGTATCATTCTTTACTAGTATGGATAGATAGCATCCAAGTTTGTTGTCTACTGACCTCTACTGGTGTCTTGAAATGCTTGGGAATGGCCCGTCTGTCTGGACATGCAGTTAGTCTGAATCTGTTTTGGCAGCTAACATGCCTCGTCATTCTGACTACCTGCTTTCTCACTTCATGGCACTTGAGAACATTCATGTCTGTTTTATCCATTCTCACATTCTGGCATATATTACTTCAACGATCTCACAATGGCGGTTTAGGACATGCTTATCCTTGCAAAAAAAAA
>NC_057798.1:33066404-33067100 GCF_018294505.1 Triticum aestivum | reverse complement strand
TGTGGCGGCCTATTTTGCTTCCAAGAGCAGTACTGTTTATTTGAAGTTGAATGATGTACTCGGCTACTGCCTAGTAAAAAATTGAATGATTGTCATGTACTGTCTATGATGTAGTGAGCTGTAGGAGTGAAATGAAATTTTATGTGCTCTTGTATGTGTTATTTTCCTGTAATGTTGTGTACATTTTACTTGAACATTAAGTTCTCCAGAAAATGTTCTTACTGGACCTGATAGTGGCCACGGCCCAAATATACTTGTACTATTAAGATGCCATGGCCCAAAATAACCTGGCTTGAAAAGCTATTCAGAAGTACTATAAGAAGGCCTCGACTCAAATAGACAATAGAAACAAAAAGGAAACAAACTCTGTGGAAAGGTAAAGGCCCATGATAGAAAAGGCCCAAAAACATCTAGGAAAAAAATCATAAATGGGCTGAATTGTTGGGCTAGGCCCATGTAGAAAATCGAATTGGACCGGGCTGAATCTTGTGCCACATCAGCTTGCCACGCTGGATGCCTACGTGGCCTGGGGAGGTTGCTAGTGATAAAAAATTTGGTCAAAGAACCAACGACCTTTTACATATCACACAGAAGGTCGCTATAGTCAGTTAACGACCCTCAGCTTTTGACCTTCTGTTTTTGGTCACAAAAAGGTCGCAAATGAAAAACTATGACCTTTCAGTGACCAATAGTGGA
>NC_057798.1:33063381-33065989 GCF_018294505.1 Triticum aestivum | reverse complement strand
CGCTGAGATTTTTTCCAGACAAACGTGATGAAGGGAAGGACACCTCGATATGCCAATTCTTGGAGAGGACGCTCAGCTTTTTTCATTTTGAGCCGATGACGAGACCAAGTGCAGGACGTCTCATGTACGAAGGGACATGAGATCACGTATGAAGTTCCATCCAACCGCTATAAATATATCTTATGTTAATCAAACAGATGAAATTTCTTAATTCCAAGGATTAACGTGATGCCTTGTTTGGTGCCTTCAATTAGTAAATATAAAATATAAGATATCTAGGCATGATCATGTATATAAGCATCACGTCCGCGACAAGTAGATCGAAACGATTCTGCATCTACTACTATTACTCTACACATCGACCGCTATCCAACATGCATCTAGAGTATTAAGTTCATAAGAACAGAGTAATGCATTAGGCAAGATGACATGATGTAGAGGGATAAACTCAAGCAATATGATATAAATCCCATCTCTTTATCCTCGATGGCAACAAGACAATACGTGCCTTGCTACCCCTGCTGTCACTGGGAAAGGACACCACAAGATTGAACCCAAAGCTAAGCACTTCTCCCATTGCAAGAAAGATCAATCTAGTAGGCCAAATCAAATTGATAATTCGAAAAAACTTGTAAAGATAACCAATCATACATAAAAGAATTCAGAGGAGATTCAAATATTTCTCATAGATAAACTTGATTATAAACCCACAATTCATCGGATCTCGACAGACACACCGCAAAAAGAGTTACATCGAATAGATCTCCAAGAAGATCGAGAAGAACTTTGTATTGAGAATCAAAGAGAGAGAAGAAGCCATCTAGCTAATAACTATGGACCCGAAGGTCTGTGGTGAACTACTCACACTTCATCGGAAAGGCTATGGTGTTGATGTAGAAGCCCTCCATGATCGATCTCCCCTCCGGCGGAGCGTTGGAAAAGGCCCCAAGATGGGATCTCACGGGTACAGAAGGTTGCCGCGGTGGAAATAGGGTTTCGTGGTGCTCCTGGATGTTTTCAGGGTATGTGAATATATATAGGCAAAGGAAGTCGGTCAGGGGAGCCACGAGGGGCCACGAGGGTGGGGGGCGCGCCCACCCCCCTAGGGCACGCGTCCCTGCCTTGTGGCTTCCTCGTTTGCTTATTGACGTCTACTCCAAGTCTCCTGAATTGCGTTTGTTCCAAAAATAACTCTCCCGAAGGTTCCATTCCCTTTGGACTCCGTTTGATAATCCTTTTCTGCGAAACACAGAAATAGGCAAAAAAACAGCAATTTCGGTTGGGCTTTCGGTTAATAGGTTAGTTCCAAAAATAATATAAAAGTGCTTAGTAAAGCCCATAAACATCCAAAACGGGTAATATAATAGCATGGAACAATCAAAAATTATAAATACATTGGAGACGTATCAGTATCTGTAGCGCTTGTTTTTATCCCGCGCTGCTGCTAAGATTCTGTGTATAAGGTTTTACCTAGTAGTGTATGATGACATGTTTAGTCCAGTTTGTTAAAGCTGCTACCATCTGTCTTGTTTTGTCTATTGTTATTTTCAGGGGATGGAGTCTCAGACAACTTGATGTACAGAACACGTTCGTTCATGGTGTTCTGGAAGAGGAGGTATATATGAAACAACCTCCTGGATTTGAAAGCAAAAGTGCACCCTATTATGTCTGCAAATTGGACAAAGCACTCTATGGCTTGAAACAGGCGCCAAGGGCTTGGTACTCCTGTCTCTATCACAAAATGCAAACACTTGCTTTTGTTCCTTCAAAATTTGACACCTCTCTATTCATCTACAACAAGTCCAATACATGCATATTTGTCCTAATATATGTTGATGATATCATTGTGACAAGCTCATCTAATGAAGCCATCACATGACTCTTGAAAGATTTGAGTGCAGATTTTGCCTTGAAGGATCTTGGAGACTTGCATTATTTTCTTGGGATTGAAGTAAAGAGACACAAAGATGGACTTCATCTCTCTCAAAAAAGTATGCAATTGACTTGGTAAGAAAGGTTGGCCTGCAAGGCTGTAAACCTACACCTACTCCACTATCGAGCTCAAAAAAGTTATCTCTCACAGAAGGAACCCTCTTGAATCAAGAGGACAACACAAAATACATGAGTTTGGTAGGAGCTCTTCAATATCTGACTCTCACCAGACCTGATATTTCTTTTGCTGTTAACAAAGTATGTCAGTTCCATCATGCACCTACAATTGTTCATCTAACTGCTGCCAAACGGATAGTTAGATATGTCAAAAATTCATTAAGTACGGGTCTAAACTTCAGCAAATCATCTTCTACTCTTGTCAGTGCTTTCTCTGATTCTGATTGGGCAGGCTGTCTTGATGATAGACGCTCAACTGGTGGTTTTTCTATTTGCTTTGGACCCAACTTGATATCATGGTGTGCTCGAAAACAAGCCACAGTTTCCAGGTCCAGTACGAAGGTAGAGTATAAGGCTTTGGCAAATGCCACAACTGAAATTATATGGGTACAGTCCATGCTTAAGGAGCTCGATATAAAGAGTAAACAAGCTCCATGTCTATGGTGTGATAACGTTGGAGCCACCTATCTTTTAGCTAATCCAGTGTTTCATGCCAGGA
>NC_057798.1:33055166-33063371 GCF_018294505.1 Triticum aestivum | reverse complement strand
CGCTGAGATTTTTTCCAGACAAACGTGATGAAGGGAAGGACACCTCGATATGCCAATTCTTGGAGAGGACGCTCAGCTTTTTTCATTTTGAGCCGATGACGAGACCAAGTGCAGGACGTCTCATGTACGAAGGGACATGAGATCACGTATGAAGTTCCATCCAACCGCTATAAATATATCTTATGTTAATCAAACAGATGAAATTTCTTAATTCCAAGGATTAACGTGATGCCTTGTTTGGTGCCTTCAATTAGTAAATATAAAATATAAGATATCTAGGCATGATCATGTATATAAGCATCACGTCCGCGACAAGTAGATCGAAACGATTCTGCATCTACTACTATTACTCTACACATCGACCGCTATCCAACATGCATCTAGAGTATTAAGTTCATAAGAACAGAGTAATGCATTAGGCAAGATGACATGATGTAGAGGGATAAACTCAAGCAATATGATATAAATCCCATCTCTTTATCCTCGATGGCAACAAGACAATACGTGCCTTGCTACCCCTGCTGTCACTGGGAAAGGACACCACAAGATTGAACCCAAAGCTAAGCACTTCTCCCATTGCAAGAAAGATCAATCTAGTAGGCCAAATCAAATTGATAATTCGAAAAAACTTGTAAAGATAACCAATCATACATAAAAGAATTCAGAGGAGATTCAAATATTTCTCATAGATAAACTTAATTATAAACCCACAATTCATCGGATCTCGACAGACACACCGCAAAAAGAGTTACATCGAATAGATCTCCAAGAAGATCGAGAAGAACTTTGTATTGAGAATCAAAGAGAGAGAAGAAGCCATCTAGCTAATAACTATGGACCCGAAGGTCTGTGGTGAACTACTCACACTTCATCGGAAAGGCTATGGTGTTGATGTAGAAGCCCTCCATGATCGATCCCCCCTCCGGCGGAGCGTTGGAAAAGGCCCCAAGATGGGATCTCACGGGTACAGAAGGTTGCCGCGGTGGAAATAGGGTTTCGTGGTGCTCCTGGATGTTTTCAGGGTATGTGAATATATATAGGCAAAGGAAGTCGGTCAGGGGAGCCACGAGGGGCCACGAGGGTGGGGGGCGCGCCCACCCCCCTAGGGCACGCGTCCCTGCCTTGTGGCTTCCTCGTTTGCTTATTGACGTCTACTCCAAGTCTCCTGAATTGCGTTTGTTCCAAAAATAACTCTCCCGAAGGTTCCATTCCCTTTGGACTCCGTTTGATAATCCTTTTCTGCGAAACACAGAAATAGGCAAAAAAACAGCAATTTCGGTTGGGCTTTCGGTTAATAGGTTAGTTCCAAAAATAATATAAAAGTGCTTAGTAAAGCCCATAAACATCCAAAACGGGTAATATAATAGCATGGAACAATCAAAAATTATAAATACATTGGAGACGTATCAGTATCTGTAGCGCTTGTTTTTATCCCGCGCTGCTGCTAAGATTTTGTGTATAAGGTTTTACCTAGTAGTGTATGATGACATGTTTAGTCCAGTTTGTTAAAGCGGCTACCATCTGTCTTGTTTTGTCTATTGTTATTTTCAGGGGATGGAGTCTCAGACAACTTGATGTACAGAACACGTTCGTTCATGGTGTTCTGGAAGAGGAGGTATATATGAAACAACCTCCTGGATTTGAAAGCAAAAGTGCACCCTATTATGTCTGCAAATTGGACAAAGCACTCTATGGCTTGAAACAGGCGCCAAGGGCTTGGTACTCCTGTCTCTATCACAAAATGCAAACACTTGGTTTTGTTCCTTCAAAATTTGACACCTCTCTATTCATCTACAACAAGTCCAATACATGCATATTTGTCCTAATATATGTTGATGATATCATTGTGACAAGCTCATCTAATGAAGCCATCACATGACTCTTGAAAGATTTGAGTGCAGATTTTGCCTTGAAGGATCTTGGAGACTTGCATTATTTTCTTGGGATTGAAGTAAAGAGACACAAAGATGGACTTCATCTCTCTCAAAAAAGTATGCAATTGACTTGGTAAGAAAGGTTGGCCTGCAAGGCTGTAAACCTACACCTACTCCACTATCGAGCTCAAAAAAGTTATCTCTCACAGAAGGAACCCTCTTGAATCAAGAGGACAACACAAAATACATGAGTTTGGTAGGAGCTCTTCAATATCTGACTCTCACCAGACCTGATATTTCTTTTGCTGTTAACAAAGTATGTCAGTTCCATCATGCACCTACAATTGTTCATCTAACTGCTGCCAAACGGATAGTTAGATATGTCAAAAATTCATTAAGTACGGGTCTAAACTTCAGCAAATCATCTTCTACTCTTGTCAGTGCTTTCTCTGATTCTGATTGGGCAGGCTGTCTTGATGATAGACGCTCAACTGGTGGTTTTTCTATTTGCTTTGGACCCAACTTGATATCATGGTGTGCTCGAAAACAAGCCACAGTTTCCAGGTCCAGTACGAAGGTAGAGTATAAGGCTTTGGCAAATGCCACAACTGAAATTATATGGGTACAGTCCATGCTTAAGGAGCTCGATATAAAGAGTAAACAAGCTCCATGTCTATGGTGTGATAACGTTGGAGCCACCTATCTTTTAGCTAATCCAGTGTTTCATGCCAGGACAAAACACATTGAGATAGATTTTCACTTTGTCAGAGAGAGAGAGAGAGTTGCTCAAAAGCAACTTGACATTCGTTTTGTGCATTCAAGAGACCAAATTGCAGATGGATACACAAAGGCATTGCCTATCAAGAGCTTTGAGAACTTCAAGTATAATCTCAACTTAATGCAGTTGTGACTAAGGGAGGATGTTAAACATGTCAACATGTCACGTACATGACCGACGCATCTAGCCCAGAGATATGTGTCATTGGAGATAGTTAGGTTGTTAGACTATTATGTTTATGTCATGTAACCTCTTATCTCTACCTCCTTTCTTGATCTCCAAGATTGTAATCTCAACCACATGTATGCGACTATCATGTTTATCTCATGTAACCTCTTATCGCTATCTCCTTTCTTGATCTCCAAGATTGTAATCTCAACCACATGTATGCGCTATTATGGGAGGTGCGCCCCATCTATTTAATACGAACCCGTCGGCTTGAGCGAGGCAAGACGTTCCGCTAGATCGCACAGTGGTTACTAGCAAACTAGCAAACGTTTACTTTGCCTCATGGTAGGAACTTGGGAGCTGCTGATGTAGTTTGTTTAAGGGAGTTCTTTCTGTAGAGATTTAGTCCTTTCCTGGCTTATTTCATCGTTTCCCTAGTTGTTGTCCCATTTTAGTAGAATCCACAAGACATAACACTGAATTTCCATTTATTTTCTATTTCCGTGCTAGGCCATATATTTGTTGTATACAAGATTACCACTTCTTATCATGGTTGTTGTTTGGCCATGTTTGTGAAAACCAAAAGATATGTTCATTTTTGTATCGTTGTGGCCTGCACTCATATCCTTTCCCTACATTCCAAGTATCTTCTTTTAATGGGGTAACTATGATAAAGGTGAACTACTATGGTATGGTCAATCATCGGGTAATTGTGTATAATGTATCATAAATGTAAGGTAGGACCGATCTTGTTTTCAGTCCATATACATAACACACCAATAGAGCAGCCAGCGTAGGTACCCTACAGTTTCCATGCAGTTACCATTGTCCCGCGTGTCAGCGTGGTGAATCAGTTAGCAACAAGGCCACATCGTTGGCAGTCATCAGGCATGGGAAGCATTGGGATCACTTTAGTAAGAACGAACATATGTTGAAGGATTCAGCTAGCGAGATCAAGCTTCTTAGAGTGATGGTTCAGTATCTCCTGTCCTTCCTGTGCACATAGATGTTTGGCTCTCGGCGAAGAGCCTGACACCCAGCGTATACGAAATTTCATGTAGTGGTGTTTTCCATTTCTGTAAATCCAGAAAAAGTAACACTTAATTTTCATTTTTTTCCTATTTCCATGTTCCAAAGTAGGCCATTATACATGTTGTAACATGGCTTCCACTACACTACAGATTTATGTTTAGCCATCCAACAACCAAAAGGTATGTTTATTTTGATATCATTGTCGTACTCAGAAGTCCTCCATGCACCTCCTTTCTCTGCATTCCATATAACTTTTCATTGAATTGGGTAACTATAATAAAGAGGACCACAGTGGTAGAGGTTGACCATTAGGTAATTGTGCACGATGAACTCATATATATAAGGTAGGGCTAATCCTGTTTTCAGCCCATATACATAGCATACGCCAATAGAGTAGCCAGTATGGGTGACTTGACTTAGATAATTTTCATGCAGTTACCATTCTGAATCATCTAGGAAAACGGCCACATCATTTGCAGTCGTTGGGCTTGCGAGGCATTAGGATCAGTTCGACAAGAATGAGCAGAATACCTGGTATTCAGATTCCAGCGAGATCAAGCTTCATAGAGAGATGGTTCAGTTTCTCATAAGGATTACGTGCACATAGATGTGTGCAAATCCAGTTTTCCCTTTAGTGCCCCACTGGCAGGTACAGAAGCACATATCTCTAATTCTATACCCGCAGAAGCATCTACAATGTTGTATGCAATCAACAATTCAGCTCTGATGAGATACAACCTTGTCATCTTCAAAATGTACTCCATGGAACTGACGCAGTTGGTCCCGACTCTAGAGTGAAGATTATGGTCTAGCACCATTTTATTTTATTTTACTCCCTCTGAACCTAATTATAAGATGTTTTAGATATTTTAATGTGGACTAAATACGGACCGAAATGGATGAACATACAAACTAAACGCGTCTACATACATGTGAATCGGGAAAAAGCTAAAACATCTTATATTTAGGAACAGAGGGAGTAGATCATGAGGGCAACAAAGCCCCCCGCCATTCCATTATCAAAATGAAACAAAAGTTCACAGTTTTCTCCAGGCACAAAAAGAATGCCACAGTAAAATAGAAAGGCCAAAGTCTTGGCAACACACAACACAGCTCGCTGCAGCAAAACACAGCTCGGCAGAGCACAAAAACACTACAAACCCAGCTTCCTCTCTAAAAGATCATATGGCATCCATCCACCCTAAGCTTGCCAGGACTCGGTTGATGGCAATACTAGGCACTCCAGCTTCGTCTGTTAGGAAATCAGATTATAGTCTAGCGACAAGCCATAGGAGCTATGCCTCAGGAAATAAAATACTCTCTCCGTCCGGAATTACTTGTCGGAGAAATGGATGTATCTAGAAATATTTTAACTCTAAATTCATCCATTTCTATCAATTTTTGCAAAAAGTAATTCCTGACGGAGGGAGTATTAGCTAGATGTTGCTTTTGATGTTGTAATATTGAATGCATGCCGAGGTCCTGTAATAATGCAACGCGCACTTTAGCTGCGCATGGATTCAAACTGAGGAATGACAATTGGCTAGGCAGTTTACAATGAACACCATAATGGGCGATTTAGCCAGCGCATCATGGTAATGGAAGACAATGTGTTCTTTTAAAAAAGTACTCCCTCCGATCCGAAAAAAGTGTAGCTACAGATATTTTTGCAAACATGCCCTTGAGCCTCTTCACTCTCTGCTAGCCCATTCTCTCTGCCCTCTCTGCGAACCTCTATGCTCGAGCTCATTTCTCTCACTGCTATCTCTCTTCTCCCTCTCTGCTCGCCCCATCGCCGCGCTCCCCTCCCCTCGCAGCTGCGCTCCGCTCTTCTCCACCTTCCCTCGCCTCGCCTCTACCTTTTCGTCGCAGAAGCCGACGAATTGCCGGTGAGAGCCTCGATAAACACATACAAATAACAGAACTAATTCATCATGATTCAGCCTCCAAGTTACTCTAGTTATCCTAAATATTACAATTCTTAAATGTTCATGTTATGTTTTCACATCCCCTTTCATGGTATGTTCCAAGTCTTGCTTAGAGCATGTGCATCACTAGCTGTCTTATAATCAAGTAGCTCTGGCGTATCAATGTCAGAATAACCTACCCATATTCTTTTTTGTGTATTTATCATGTGCCCGTGTTCACAGTGCGTAGGAACCACACTGGTTTACAATGGTGATTCATGCTGAACTTCTTCTACCGAAGTACCTTTTGCACCTTTGAGGAGTAATCTGTAATCCTTCTGAATTTATCATCTCACAGTAAACATTAGAACTTGCATATTTGCTAACTGCAAATACATTATGCACTTTTTTTTATCTCATTAGGGCTGACTATCTTTTATTTTCGCACATAACTATTTGCAGTTTTTAGAAAATACTCTATGACAAGAAATTCCTATAGGTTTAGGTAATTTATTTCACTACTTCATATCTTACAAAGATAGGGCGTCACCCTTCATGAGCTATTCTCCCCACTGGTTAATACTCCCTCCGTTCCATATTAAGCTGTTAGCTAATAACTCAAGTTATTTATCTAGGAATAGTATATGCAGGACTTCGTACATGCTAATGAATAATCAACACCTAGTACTTCCATATTGTAAAGAGCGACGACCAACTAAATGTTGAAGGTTCAAATTAATGGACCAAGAAATGATGCAAGCTACAAGATCAATTAAACCATGAAGTTGTCCATTTTTTGACCGGCAAGGAAATTGTGCAAGAAAATAAGAGGATAGAATGAAGCCTTATCCTCTATTTTTTGATGGAATTTTTATGATTTCCTTTGTTCACATGGTTGCTTGTTTTCTGCTTGTAGACCCTATGTTTTTCATCTTCCCGACTCACCCTCAAAGCCATATTTATCTAAGCTTATGATTTTATATGTTTTTTTCGTCTTCAAAATCAATATTGCACAAGTCGAAAGGAAGAGGAAGACCAGAGAACAATAGGCATGAGATCGAGGAGAAGGGAACAAATTTCGGCCCCTATTTCTAGAGGAAAGAGTTTTGTTGTCATCCATATGTTTCCATGACCACCGCTCTCAGACCCTGTTTTCTTCCTCTTGCCGAATCACTTCCACCACTTTATCATCTGAAACATCCTATGCATTTTGTACTTTCCACCTTCTCCTGACAAAATATTTGGGTAAGCCAGTAGGAAGCGGAAGGAGTACCTAAGATCGATAGGAATAGGAGGCATCGGGCAAACACAAAGCTAATCTCCCCCTCTGATAATGGAGGAGAAATCAAGCTCCGGACTTTCCTCCATGATCCTATTCCCAATGCTCTTACAGACTCCCTCTTCCTCTTCCCGGCTCACTCTTGAGCCCTCGAACTACAGACCTTTAACAACAGAAAGCGCATACTATTGAACAAGGTTGTAGTATTCTTAAGTGTATATATATAGCCTCTACTGCATTGCTCTATGTTGCACAAATACCTTGTGAGTAAAGCAACTAAATCAATGCATCTACTACATGGTACACCATAAAAGCATAGGAGTCAATGATAGTGTGGACACATAACAGTCAATGTAAAATAGTCCAACTATGGGTGGTGCATTTATAACAAGGGTAAGGAAAGGGAACCACTTCCTCAGATTATTGGTAGAAGTGAGCAGGGAGAGTGGAGAACATGACAAATCACATATCCGCAGAAAATTTCTTCAAGCATCGCACTTGATGACTCGGTTGATGAGGAACCTTCAGGCTCATGATTTTTCAGTCTAACCGTAAACAAGCATAGTTAATTGATATTGTTATGTTCCTATTATTGAACATAACTAAGCAAAGCATGTAGCGTGTATGTTTACTCTAGGTAAGAAGAGTTCGAACAAGAAATGAAAACTTGACAAGAAAACTTTCTCATTTAAATTACTTTTGAACAACTTACTATGGTGAAGATGAATAGTGCAATGATTGAACCATTTAAGAGAAAGTAGTGGCTGCACCCACCTTCGGTGCACCGTGGTGCACCCACAGTGCACGCACGCAAGAAAATGTAGCAAAACATTTCAAAAAATTCAGAAACTTTGTGAGAATGGTCATCAACAAATATTATGAGTGCTTGCAAAGTTTGGTGGTCAAATAACATTCGAGGTGCTCTGTACAAAAAAGACAAAATTCCAAAATCTGCTCAAACAATGCACTTACATTTTGACTAATTTTTAGTGTTTTTTTATACAGAGCTTCTCGAATATTATTTGACCGCCAAACTTTTCAAGCGCCCATAACATTTGTTGATGATCATTCTCACAAAGCTTCATAATTTTTTAAAATGTTTTGCTATGTTTTCTGGCGTGGGTGCACCGAGCTTGGGTGTTCCTAGGTCAAGGGATAGAGTGAGGG
>NC_057798.1:33052220-33053582 GCF_018294505.1 Triticum aestivum | reverse complement strand
GCCAAACATGACCTTGACCCTCTATTGGCTGAAGTAACCCTAGGTGACTTAGGGTCACTGTCATGTGGGCCATCTCCACAACTATGAGCATGCCTCAATGCATTTGGCTATTGTCATATTCGTACCTCGATAACATGAAGCTTATAGTAATTTGGTATTACCGAAATCCTTGAGAAATTAATTCTATGAGTTCCTTTGGTTCTAGACAGGGACCTACTAATTTCCTTATGAAAAAGAATAATTTCCTTCATTTTTGGAGGATTCTAAACATGAGCTCAAGTGAAGTTAGTGACTCTAGGAAGATCTTTTGACTGCATTTTAGATTTTTTAAAAGTCCAAGACAAACTATGCCTATCTCTCTGTAATCAAGAAGCCGTTTATTGCAAAACTTATGTAGAGCATCCTAACAATAACTATTTTAGATTTTTTTTAGAAGTCCAAGACAAACTATGCCTATCTCTCTGTAATCAAGAAGCCATTTTAGTAGAATCCACAAGACATAACACTGAACTTCCATTTTATTTTCTATTTCCGTGTTCGGCCATATATTTTGTTGTATACACATGATTACCACTACTTATCACGGTTGCTGTTCGGTCATGTTTGCAATGACCAAAATATATGTTCATTTACGTATCGTTGTTGTACTCAGAAGGCCCCCACACATCTCCTTTCCCTACATTCCATTTATTTACTTTTCATAACGGGGTAACTGTGACAAAGGTGAACTACTGGGGTAGGTAATTGTGCATAATGAAATCGTAAATGTATGGTAGAACCAATCATGTTTTCGGCCTATATGTATAGAAAACACCAATGGAGCAGCCAGTGTGGGTAACTTACAGTTTCCATGCAGTTACCAATGTCCTGCAAGTCAGCGCACGGTGAATCAGTAAGCACCAAAGCGACGTCATTGGCAGTTGTCGGGCATGGGAGGCATTGGGATCAGTTCAATAAGAATGAGCAGACGTTGAAGGATTTAGATTCCAGCGAGATCAAGCTTCGTACAGTGATGGTTCAGTTGATACCGTCCATGCTGTGCACATAGATGTGTGTTAACATCCAGCTTTGGTAATCTTAGTGCCGCACGAGACAGAACTTTTGAGCATATATCTAGCTCTCCCCAACATCTGCAATGCCATATGCAGTTAAGTCATATCCAAAGTCTGTTTTTTTTTACGGGTGGCTTGGCTCTCGGATGCACCTGCACTCTAGGATTTGAGATTTTCCCCAAACAGCACATACAACTAGAAAATGGGAACTCCGGCATCGTTCAAAGGTCGTGACCTTTAATCTCACATATATATATATATATATATATATATATATATATATATATATATATATATATATATATATATA
>NC_057798.1:32841816-33052120 GCF_018294505.1 Triticum aestivum | reverse complement strand
CAAGATTGTTGAGATCCATTGTTGTCATTCCATACTGCGGGTCTTCCGTTACCCTGCCTCGTGTCATATTGACCCATTTGCACCGAAACAAAGGGACCTTCAAATCACCTGATCCATAGTTAAGTTCCCATATGTCCTCTATGTAACCATAATATGTTTCCTTTCCCGTGTTGGTTGTTGCATCAAAGCGGACACCACTGTTTTGGTTGGTGCTCTTCTTATCTTGGGCGATCGTGTAAAATGTATTCCCATTTATCTGGTACCCTTTGAAAGTCATTATATTCGAAGATGGTAACTGGGACAGCGAGTACAGGTCATTTTGAATATCGCCATCACTCAGGGCACGTTTCTGCAACCAACCGGCAAAAGTCCTCGTTTGTTCACGTGTAATCCAGTCGTCAGACTTCTCTGGGTGTTTGGACTGTAGAAATTTTTTGTGTTCCTCCATATACGGAGCCACCAAGGCGGAATTCTGTAGAACTGTGTAGTGTGCTTCAGTGAGAGAATGCCCGTCCATACATATTATTTGATACCCTCCTAGCGTGCCTTTTCCTTCCAGTCTGCCCTTGTGCCGCGATTCAGGAACACCAATCGGCTTAAGGTCAGGAATAAAGTCAATACAAAACTCAATGACCTCCTCATTTTCATGGCCCTTCGAGATGCTTCCTTCTGGCCTAGCACGGTTATGAACATATTTCTTCAAGACTCCCATGAACCTTTCAAAGGGGAACATATTGTGTAGAAATACTGGACCCAAAACGTTAATCTCTTCGCAAAGGTGAACTAAGACGTGCGTCATGATCTTGATCTTGTGATCATCGACGACATCGGCAACATGCAACTCCAATTCCATCTTCTCCCCCTCAATTCTTTTCAATTTTTCTTTCAAATACTCGTTTTCGCTTTCAACTAAATTTAACCTCTCGACAATAGGGTCGGTTGGAATTTCCGGTTTATATACCTGCTAGATAAAAATATCTATGTCAACTTGATGGGCATAATTTGTCATAAACACGAAATGCAACAACTAGTTTTAAAAGAGAACATACCACATCCGAATCATAACAAGGACGAGGGCCGACAGGGACGGATATCAAAACCATGGCACTATGTATAACAAACAACGTACGGGTAAGATAATTATACGAGTAAATATATATCCAAATCACACAAACATCAATTTCGTAATGTAAAACATTCATGAACAAGAGCCTCACCACAAGGTGGTGCCGGCGACGGGACGGTGCGGGCGATCGACGGTGGTTACGACGGAGATTTAGAAGGCACTAAGTAAACCACACCTACATATGCAAACTAAGTGTCATTTTTGACCTCAAATTGCATATAAATCAAATACTAGCAAATATAATTCTTCCCAAATTAATCACTATACAAAGCATTGCAAGAGCTAATCTAGCAATGAGAGTTGAAAGGACAAAGTTGCTAACCTTTGTGATCATTTGAATGGATGGGGGCCTTCAAGTCTTGACAAATTTTGGGCAAAATTTGTGAGGAGCTCGAGGAAGAGAGGGGAAGAACAGAGGAAGTGAGGGGAAAGGGGAAGAACAGAGTGGCTCGGGTGGACGAAGGGTTTATGTACGTCGACCTTTAGTACCGGTTCGTGCCACGAACCGGTACTAAAGGTGCTGGACGGGCCCCAGACTGACAACACCCTGCCATTACTCTCTTTAGTACCGGTTCGTGGCACGAACCGGTGCTAAAGGTTCGCCACGAACTGGTACTAATGAGAACGGCCGGCTAGCCATTGGAACCGGCACTAATGGACACATTAGTGCCGGCTCAAAATCAAACCGGCACTAATGTGTCTCATATTAGGTCCTTTTTCTACTAGTGATTCTTGACATCAACGGTACAACAAGTACTCCAAATTCAATGGAGCTAGGCTTGACAAACTTGATTTTCAATTTCAATGGAGTAGTTACAACAACAATGGAAGTAACTAGCAAAGTAGCAAACATTTCTTGTAATTCAATTAGTTAAGTGAATGTTGATTGCCGATGCTCCAAGATATTGCATGCATGTGCTCTTCCATCTGGCCTCCCTCCATAACTCGCAATGGTAGTAACCAAATCATTTCCTGAGATTCGATTGATTTCCCAGTGCTCCATTTTGTAATATTGGTTAACTGAACATTCCATTGTCTTTGGAGAGCACTTCAGTTCTGCTTTTTGTGTGTAATATTCGAGGTTGTTATATCAATATTGCCAATAGATGTTGTAAATATCGATCATGTGATATGTGATTGTTTGCTCCGTTTTCTCTTTTCTGTGTGCATTCGTAGTTCTTGTGAGTTACTCCATCTTTGATGTGTAGTCTTCAGATAGGGTCAGAACATGTAAAAGGCTTGTTCCCTGCTGCAGCTACCGTGTCATTAAATCCCTCTGTTGATGGCCACGATGTCTCAAATCTAAAATCAGGGAACTTCTTGTCGGAGAGCCACTTGAAAATGAGTGGACAGTGTTCAGAGATTTTGGTTGATATGCAGCTAGTAGTTGGTAATCAGGGAATTTGAGTTCCCATGCTTCACTGAATAGAGCTTTGTCAATTTTGGTCAGTGTGGTGTTGATTATCTCACTCAGCGAAGTAAAATGGCAATTGATTAGAGGCAGTTCTTTCAAGATTTAATTACATCATCTGTGAGACAATGACCGAACGAAAACTTCTCGGCATCCTCATGTTCAGATTTTGGTGCTTTTTCATTTATTTGGTTGATCAGGTTGAAGTCATCAAGTAAGAGCCATTCAGGGTTGTTGAATATTTGATCTTGTAGAGTCCTGACAGCTTTCTCTTCACTAAGAACAAAGCATACGTACGTTAGGTTTTCTCTGGAAAAACAAGATGGTGCCTAGATGAAATTAAAGACTAGTTACGCCAGTTTTCGTAGAAACTCCACTTTTGGGGGGGTGTATTAGTAAATCGTCACTGTCCAGTTCTCAGCTCTCACACCTCCTATTTGGTTGCATTAATCATCACAATAATGCAAACACTCTCATTAACTTAAACAAGTAATTCAGGTATCATTGGCTCCGTAGAACAAATACAATACAAGAGCTGGAAGCCTTTCCCATCCGCAATTATATGTGACATGTTCAGACACGAGAAGAACGGATGCTACAATAATTTTGAACAACAAAAAGGTTTTACAAGTCATTATTTCTGACCTTTTAGTAGTTCACGAGAATGCATGATAATCGAGCTTATCCAACCAGTTCCTTTTGCCTATTTTGGTGTTTGTTACCCAATTTATCTGGAATTTTGTGGTTATTTGCGGAGAACAGATTATTAAATATGCACACAGCAACATGCATCAGCTGCAAAATGAGACTTTATCTTTTCAAACTAACAAAGATTTCGACACATGTAAAAGCCCAATTGCTTTTCTAAACCAAACAAAGCGTATGGTTTAGTTAATGTGAGCGCGGCCTGCGTGTGTGCACGCGCGAGCTGGCCCGTGGCGGGCGTGTGTGTAGTAGCTCGGGGGTGTGCGTGTGTGTGCGCATCTAGCAGGTATGTCTAGGACTTGGTCCAGGTGGTTAGGGGATCGCGGGGTGGGCGTGATCGTAGCGGGCTCGCCGCGACCCGTGCGCATCTGTGCGCGTGGTGGCCACATACGCGCATGGTGGCTGCGGGCGGAGCGTTCCGATCGGGGCGCCCAGCTGGGTAGGTAGCGTGCGGGTCGTGCCCAACACAAGCCCATGTGAAAAAGCCTTGTGCTTATCATTATAATCATCGTGGTGGTCAGAGTTTGAGCTCGGGAGAAAAAGGGGTGTTCATGCACCAGAACCACCGTGTTCGTGTTCTTCTTCCTCCTTCTTCCTTCTTCTGTCTGAACCAAAGGGAGAGAGTGACCAGAGAGAGACAGGGAGAGCCGCGGTGAGCTAGGGTCTAGGGCTTAGCCCGGACATTTGGCATCAGAGCCACAGTTGTGGGGTTGATCACCGGCGATGTTGCTGGTCCCGTACGACTGTTGCTATCGGTCCCGCAGCCGACGCCAGTGAACTACACCTACTGGGCGATCAAAGTGTAGGTGATCCTTGATGCCCATGGGGCTGTGGGGCGTGGTGGCTCCGGCGCACTGTGCAGCCATCAACACCAAGACGAGCAAGACGGCTCGGGCGTTGCTGCTTGGCGCGCTGTCGGAGGACGTGCTGATGCAGGTCGCGACGAAGATGACGGCAAGGAAGATGTGGGATAGCCTCAAGGTCTGGTTCATCAGCGCAGATCCTGTGAAGGCGGCGTGACTATCCACCCTCCGCGGCGAGTTTGGTCGGCTATGGATGGGTGACGGCGAGGAGCTGGAGTCGTCCGTCGGGAGGATCGGCGGCATGCCGGCAAGGTACGCGAGTCTCGGGGCAACGTGGCCATGGTGAAGAAGTTTCTCAACAGCGTGTCGGACAGGTTGTACGCCGCGGTGGCCGGAATTGAGCAATTTTTGCGACATCGGCTCCATGTCGTTCGACAAGGCGCTCGGGCGGCTGAAGACGTTCGAAGAGTGGACGCAGCAGCGCAGCCAGGACATCGCGGAGGTGGCGGCGACCAGCTCACGCTCACGACGATGCAGTGGGCGAAACTGTGGCGACAGCAGCACGGCGTCGGGTAGCGGAGGGAAGCAGCGTTGGCGGTGTTACAATTGCGGCATGGCAGGCTCTCAACGCCGAGGTTCACGATGTCAGGTTATCGATCCTCTAAGCCGTGGCTTAGTGGGTGAATGTTGGGCAATAATTCACGGTGAGTGCGGCCTCCGTGTGTGCGGGCGCGAGCTGGTCCGTGGCGGGCGGGCGTGTAGCAACTCGGGAGTGTGCATGCGCATCCAGCGGGCATGTCTAGGACTAGGTCCAGGTGGTTAGGGGATCGTAGGGTGGGCATGATCATAGCGGGCTCACCGCGAGCTGTGCACGTTCATGCGTGTGGTGGCCACGGGCGGAGCGGGCCGATAGGGGCGCCCAGCTGGGTAGGGAACGTTGTGCCGATCATTATAATCGCCGTGGTGACCAGAGTTTGAGCTCAGGAGAAAAAAGGGGTTCGCGCGCCAGAACCACCGTGTCCATGTTCTCCTTCCTCCTTATTTCTTTTGTCTGACCCAGAGGGAGAGAGCAACCAGAGAGAGAGAGAGAGACATGGGGAGCCACGGCGAGGCAGGGTCTAGGGTTTATCCCCAACACAGACCAGGACGGGTTCCTCCAGGCGAGAGTTGTTCATGCTGGGAGGAACATGCGCCTCTGCTGGCTGGTTTTTGCATGCTGGGAGTAAGATGATGATCAAGCGGATCTTCCTTCAACGGGCCTCTTACTTCTTCAAATTTCTTGCGTTCTTGCAGCACCGGCACCCGCTGGCTAGGCAGTGGGGTCGGCAGCAGCTGGTGCAGATGTTGGATGCATTACTTGGCATGACACATCGCCTCCGCTTCACCAGCGACCCCATTATGTTGTGGCCACTTGGTGGTCTTTTTTCTGCTTTTCTTCTATGATTTTTTTAACCTTTTTCTTTTATATTTTACTTGGGCTTGCTTTTGTTCAAGCCCTAGCAGACTATCTATTTTGGCCCTTTACTACTCATTGTATGGATTTATTGGTTGCTTTATTTATAAAACGGGCAAAAGCCTATTTCGAGAGAATTAATTTGGGCAATAAACAAGGTGAGTATGTATTGTTGTGCTTGTGTCTATATGTCAATTTAACTTTTCCTCAGAAATATTTGATACACTTATGAGTTGCTGCGCCAGATTGCAGACATGTGGTAGGATATATATATCCCCCCTGGTTTCGACCCATATATAATGAGCATGCCAGAACATGTCGAGCAGAGCTGGACTGTGAGACCGTAGATTTTTCAATGAGAGCTTGGTAGCTGTCTACAACTACCTTGCACGTCAGAATAATAGACTACTAGATCGGCAACGCGCCTCGGCGCGAGGGTGCCAGTCCAACCGATATGGCCAAGCAGTGGAAGGTCAAATTGCATTATGCATTAGTAGAAAGGCAAGTTTAACACATGTACATGACAACTTAATCAGGATGGAATAAAAAAAGTTCAATGATCAAACCCCTGATATAACTCTTTTCCGATTAACATCTGATATTACTCTATATCTCAGGATAGAAATATATCTGATATTACTCAAAGAGTAGGTGTTGGTAGATACTCACAACAGTAATCACCCTATAAAATATCTAAAAAATGGCCCTATCTACATGCCATCAGCCCATTTGTTATAAAATGTGACATGAAATACCTAAGCAAGGTTTGGTATGATAGAAACCAAAAGCAGGCCATAGCAGTATTAGTCTCAGATAACTTGTTTACGCTGTTTTTCATACTGCATAATAGTAAACTACATGGTTGACTGTTAGATATATAACTGTGTCCACACGCCTTCATCCGATTTGCTTGATATATAACTTTGTCCACACTCCTTCATTTGATTTGCTTGCATGTTTCAATGCATGGATCTGCTAAAGGACATGTCATGTTAGGCAAACTATTCAAATAGTGCGTCTCATGGACAGCGAGGAACTAATTTGGTCTGTATGAAAGAGAATCACTTTGGATAATATTAAGTGATCTGGATACAATGTAGCCTCTTTAACATAAAAGAATATAAAAAATGAAATTAAATTTATTTTATCTTAGTATTCCACAAGGCACCCAGAAAACATAATAAGCCTACTATACATAGATATCCTCCAAGATTTTCTTTAGGCACAAAACTTGATTACACTATGATCTCATCTTATTATGTGCCTAATTATTTAACACTGACAAACATGATTGATCTAGTAAAGGTGCACAATTTCAGCCAAGATTAATGTTGCAAGGTAATTGTCTCGGCACCAAAGCAGCTTTTTGGCACAAAGCTCTGATACAAAAAGGGAAAGGGATAATCACAAGTGCACATCCTTCTATCTAAGGTCACATACAACAACAATTTGAACATGTACTATTAGGAAATTGAAACCTCTCTTCAGTGTATATTTACTTAGAAAGATTCTCTCTAAAATAAACCAACATCATTTATCAAGTATTTATTTAGAAAGATTTTCTCTAAAATAAGCCAACATCATTCATCA
Organism: Triticum aestivum; assembly: GCF_018294505.1. Taxonomy (NCBI): domain Eukaryota; kingdom Viridiplantae; phylum Streptophyta; class Magnoliopsida; order Poales; family Poaceae; genus Triticum; species Triticum aestivum. Next base: position 33,045,032 of record NC_057798.1, on the reverse strand, counting down.
AGGCCACCCAGTTCAGCGGTAAAACCAGAGGAGAGAAAGAGGAAAAAAGGACACATATATTTATTATATTTATAATCTGTACATATATACTGAGAAGAAACAAGAGCTCCGAGTTGAGGTTCTTCTTCTCTGCACCCGCCCGCCCGCACAGCAAATAAAATTATTATTTTCACTAAGATCTCACAAGGGAACATGAAAAACTATCAGGTACCAGCAAATAAATAAAAGAGATCTCCCTGACCAAGCCCACACTCTCACTCTCTCTCATAACTTATAAGAAGCCAACCCAATAGTAGCCATGCAGTTGAAACTTTAGAACAACAAGCAAACACCATGATGATGCACACAATCAGGGAGGGAACCAAGCCTACCAAATCGAAACACATCGGGGTATTCAAGGTTGCCAAATAGGAATTAGAACGATTGCTTGCGATGGATCATCCAGTTATTTTCAATTATTCATGAGTGGAACCATAATGGTAGCAATACCGAAATAGTATTCATCCTGATCATCATCCCAATTGTTAGAAATTAACCTAATCATAGCAAAGAGTGGAGGAATCTAAAACTGTAATCTAAACAGAACTACTATGCAAGTTAAACCAGTCGAAGAATCGGGTCTGGCTAAGGAGAAGAACAAATAGGTTGCTGACAGTTGCAAAGGCTGGCTATACTGGGTGTCATGCATAGCGCAATGTCTCCTCCCAGTGAATGCAATGACCGGATGTAATCAACATGACATAAAAATCAAAAAAGGGTGATACTAAAAATTGTTGTCGCCTTTGCCATACCCACGCAATCAGTGCTAAATCGTAATTGTAATCATACCACATCCTATCTATTTCTAAGTTGTAATGCAAACAGAGGTTGTAGAAAACAAAACCTATACGAGTAAAAAGGAATGATACAGGATCGGGATTACAGCAAGTTGTTCATATACAAAGCAACACATCCCACAAGTCTAAATATCATTGGTAATAATTAGGGCAAGTCATTTACAAAGAAAGGGACCGAAAACCAACTAGCACACTACAAAAGGCAGCTGGAGAGTATAGTACCGAAAGCAAGGCATACAAAAGACTACAAAAGGGAAGTGACAAAATCAGATAGCAGCCCTGATAAGTACACAAAATGAGAATCAATGGTGTAGCTCATCATGGCAAGTGATACTGCTGGAAGCATAGTTCCAATCATTGATAAGCAATGTTTTGCCAATGGAAATAAACAAAGGAAACAACAAACATTTGTTTACCATGATGGCTAACAGAAATACTCAAATGTGTGCATCTTTCTCCGGTAGGAAAGCATAGTGACAGTCATTGTGTTATGCGAGTACATCCTCCTCCGATAAATAGCTCTAGGAATTCCAAGATAATATCAAGAATTATTCCGCAAAAAATTCTCACGACAGTATGGTAAACATGAGTGTTTGGAAATGGTATAGAGAAAACATAAATATGTGATTGATAAATGAGCAGCAAAGAAACATACAGGCACACAGGCCAACATAAAGATGCAAAAATAACATTATTGGAAACAATAAAAATGAGAAGCAATCGACGGTCAGTTTTAAGGTACGAGGTACAATTTTTTATTTCGAACAAAACCGGTCAATGAACACACATTTTTTTGTTGTATGGCCAGTGTAAGAATACATAGACTAAATTGGTGAGTCTATGGTTACTCAACCAAGCATGTGCCAAGTCTCACCTGCTGATAAGATTGTTTTTTTTTTTGCGAATAACTACGTGAATAAGGTAGACCTGAGATTTCACTATCCATGTATATATGATGTGTCGAGGCACCACACAGAGGCAAAGCGTTATTTTGGTTTACGAAACCACAACTGTATGGGCAACGACGACTCATAACACACTGAGAAAATGGTAAAATAAAATAAAAAGACATAAACCAAGGAACTAAGTATTTTGTTTCTTTTTCCTATCTTTAATAAAATCGATAGAGCTCCTGCCATGCTCGTCAATAAAAAATAAATAAGAGGCATAGATTCACATATTTATATATTGTTTTATTTCATTTTCCCATACATAACATCCAGACTATGTGTACACAAGTCATATATATGTAGCTAGCAAGTAATCCGTTAGATTAGCTTGCATGAACAAGGAGTTAACTGAAACGTATCACTTATCACAAGAGCTAGCCAGTAGTTTGCATGCTACTAACCTCACGGTTGACCAGCCTGCACTGTATGGACTCCTTCACGCTTCTGCATCCAATGGGTTCTCTCCCCGGCGCTCCTCTGTTGGCGGAACAACAGACATACAATAAGAAACTAACATACAAAGTAAATGGAGTAACAAAAATTATCTTATAAACTTTAACCTAATAGGGGAACCGATCACATTGAAAATACAGATAGAGAAACATACTTTTTAGATCTGTCAGACCTGAAGCTTGTATTAGCAAGTTATTGGACCTACTATCAAATAAAAGAATAATATTTACAAAAATATTACAGCTACTACCCTCATAGCACGAAAAGGAATCTGATCACAAATCACGGACTCATGTGAACCCACAAATTTGTCACCTACAAAAATACTATATGATTTACACAATTTACCTATGGAGAGAATGAAACTATATAAATCCATCAAGTAAGAAAGGTATCAACTACATAGCCTAAGAATATATATAGAGAGAGAGCTTCAAAGTGTCTTGTTCTTCGCAATGATATTAATCAATGTACAAAATGAACCCTGAAGCGGAACCAAGACATACCAAGGTTCAGTAGCACAACGATGGAATTTTTTCTTCAAAGCACTCGTGTACAGTATGATCTCGTGGTACACCTCGTAAGGGAAGCTGCTTACATTGTTGTAGAAAGGTGATCTTGAGCAGAGTTGGTCAGCTCTGCTCCTCCTCTCCTGCCAATCCTATGGAAGCTCACTGGAGATCTTAAAATCTGAACCCTGCGAACAAACAAATACATGTTTGTATCATGAAAAAATCCATATACGACTATGTCATCTTTTAAACAACATTACACCTAAGGAGCTAGCAATATGTTTGTATCAAATCAGCTATTTCCATCACAATGGAAAGATTAAAGAGAGGAGATTGGCATAGTAGAATGAAATATGTATTACATAAATGGAGTGTAGCTCACCTTGTTGCTACAGGTTGGCATTGCTTGGGGAGGCAGTAGCTGCAGGCTTTGAGAAGGATGTTGGGTATAGGATTCTCCCGCCGCAGTAGCTTGTGGGAGACGCAATGTGCAGACCGAGATCTCCACGCCCTCTCCCTCTCAGCTTCCTCCTCCTCCTGCCTTCTCTGTTTGCCAAAGAAAAAGAATACACCTTACCAAATTCAGAAAATGACACCGAGAATAGATGCAGAGGGAAGTACAGGGAACTCAATAATTCCTAGAAGAAAAAAAAAGAAAAGTAATGTGTAATCTGACTTTAGATTAACAGCCTATGTGGGCTATTTGGCTAACTAATTATAACCACATGTCACTAAAACTACACGCCAAGACGGGAGAGGACAAATGGTTACCTTGGCGGGATCAAGCTGTGAAACCTAGAAGTAGTGGTGTCTTGGGTTCGAGCAGGCGAGGTTGGCGAGCTGCAGGCCAGAAGACGTGATGGCCGATGGCTACCGCCAAATGTGTGTAGCGACGCAAACTAAATATAGTGTATCATTGTATAGCTCATGCACCAAGGCATCAAAATTACAAGAAAAGTTTGCACAACAATCAAGCATTGCAAATACTTGGTATTTTACATTAGGGGTGCAGTCCAAACAATGGTTCATACCAACGCATCTATACAACAGAAGGAACCACAGGCAAGCCAAATCAGGTATGAAAATAGTAGATAGCAAAGCAACATGAGAATAGTAGCCGACTATATTGGCATACCTTTAATTCTCAAAGAGTTGATTGGTTCATAACAATGGTTCCAGGAGAAAGCTGCAAATAGAAAAAATAAAAGATATTCTTTCAAACGCCCAATGATTTGAGCAGGATATGGTAGTATAATTGTAGCAGCAGCATCTAATAAATGTAATGCATGTTCTGAACTTCTCTCTAGCCTACACATGTAGTCTAATTGTAGTAGCAGAGTCTAATAAATCTTATTAGCATATGATGCTCTTTAGTCCAGGATATAATGAGCTATATGTACTTCTCTGATTCACAACCAATAGCAATATCATGGTCCAGTATGCTTGTCATTAAACGATAAATGGACATAAAGAAAGGGGATTCATGTACTTCTACAGCTCATTCCCTCCCTTCTCCCGCTTGTTCTCCCTTTCCTCCTGCTCATGGAGAATCAGACGCCGCCCCACCCCTAGCAGCCAGCAACGCCACCCCATCCCGGAGCAGCCGGCAGCGTTGTCCCCTCCCCAAGAAGCCCTCGTTGGCCCCTTACCAAGCTGTCGCCGACGCCGCCCCAGCAGACACACCTCCACTCCTCCTGTGATGAAGTTTCTCTTAAATGTTATTTTCCATGGAAGTGAACATATAATTCCTCGGATAGAGAGATATGATGAGATCCTCGAAGAACACAGTGATAGAAGCACCAAACTCACCACTAAATATGCCAGTTCAGCATGCACAAAAAAAAGAATGATAACCTCGAAAGGACAAAAAAACAGGCCAATAAACTTGGGATAGAAAAAACAGTCAACTAACTTGGAAGGAGACCTATCATGATGCAGGCATAAATGTCTCTCAGTAGTGAAGTCTTGTTGCTATTTTATACGATAACAACACATAACCTATCAGATTTCCTTATCGGTAAATGTCTGTTTTTATAGTTAATTTTGAACTCAGCTCGGTCAAAACAGATATTGCATTTGTTACTCCTTTTGTAACAGCTTAATTGGTGGCAAAAATTACAAGTAATCATGTCAGAGCCTCTACACCATCTTTGTCACCCAAGAAAATGCATATATCCAAAAGTACATAAAAGTAACCATATGTAGAATACATGTTTACCTTCTCCAAAGTCTGACCTTAACTTTTACTGATTGTCACCTTCCTGTAGTGTGAAGGGCCATTTGGAAACAGACGAATTGAGCATTATCCATGGTAATTGGCACACATACACACGTTGTTCTTCGTTATTTCTTGTCACAATCTCTGTATATATGGAGTTATAAAGCACAAATTGCCAGCTCTATTTGTCATAATCCATAGCATAGATCAATATGAAGAAAAAATGGAAGAAAAGATGCAGTAACCTGAATAGCTCAGTGAGCATTTGACAACTGAAGAATATAAGATATGCCAGGGGATCTACATCTTGTCAACTCCATGGAGAAAAGCATGCGTCATCAGCACGCGCAAAAAAACATAGAAGACAAAATGCCTTCCTGAACCATGTTTTATCAATAGAAAAACTTCTGGTGGTAACCAAATGGCAGCAAATTTTCATAGTTCAAATAGTTGCTATGCCTAAATGAACAAAGTTCAACACTATTACAAGCTTGTCGAGAAGAGTGCAAGGCAAAGCGATGCAAAGCTATATGTAAAAAGAAGGTGGCAACAAAACAAATTAACCCCAAATGCTTACTTAGCAAGGAAATAAGTTACAAAGCTAACAAAACATGCATCCTTCAAAGTTCACTTACATTTAGTCTGGTGCATGATCCACAAAATGCAGTGGTAAGAGATAGAATTGGGGAAAGCTTCATAACAAACCAAAGAAAACAAAAGGAAATGCCCGCTCAATGGCTCAGATTTATGGAAGATGGCTATAAACACTGGAGCATAAATAACCCTAAGCAACACCTTTAGATATACAAGTAAAAAAGGATCTAGGGTTCATTGCATAGTGGGCTCAGATTCACCTTTCCTCGATCATATAACCTACCCCCATCATCTCTTATCACCAGATCAATCTGTTTATACAGTGGAGCTGCCCTGGTTATCACTCAACAAGAATGACCATCCAAGGACAACAACAAGTATCACATGATCAAAAAGGATTCTTGAGACAAGAGGGAGGATCCAACCTAATACGCACAGGTGCCACGATTGCTCAAAGGCACACTTATTTCAGCCACGATTGCCCTAGGATGAACGCCACTGATCAATCTAGCAAATCCAGGAGCATAGCTATAGGACCAGGGCATCCACATGTAAACCAGAGCATCACATGAACTCCCTATGATAGCAACTAAACATGAACAGCAGCCTGGAAACCCTAAAATGGCATGGATCCACAACTATAGAGCTCAAGTAGGAACCGATGCATGAGTAGGACATAGAGCATCAACCAGACGAGCGCCACATCAATATAGCCATGGCCATGTCCCATACAGTAGCCGAAATAGAGGAGCAGGAGGAAGATGGACCTCACCGAGAGAGGTTGTAGCTGAGGCAGTACTCAGTGCGCGCCGGGGTTGCGCATGAATGCCATCCAACCGGCGAGGAACCGTGTCGGAGTTGCGCCTTGCACCGTCCCGCCGACGAGCACGAATGCATCAAGCAACCTGTGTAGAAAAGGCATTGTTGTTTATCAGAAACAATTATTTAGGAATTACTATTTAGCACAAAATATGCACACATCCAGCAGCACCATGAATTCAGTTGTAGAAAGATACCACAGGCAAGACACAACCATCCAAGAAATGAAATATGCAGCACCACCACTGATTTATCAAACAAAAGCATAGGATAACACAAGCAGCAGCACGATAAGAATCAGTGTTATCTCTCTAGGGGTGCACGTGCTATAGCTGCTACTCTACCTCTATTTTCAGAGGACGGAGCTTTGATCTTTTATGTCCATGCCTAACACAAATGAACATGGAGAAATTGCACTTGTTGGATGAACCAAGGATTTTCTTGCGGTGGCCTATCAGGGTCTTCTAGTTTTCTTAATGTCACAAATGCCACGAAAAGCATTTCCAGTCTAACAGAGTTATTTTAACGTGGCACTACTTCATGGCCATTTTTTACTTAGTTCACCTTACAGGTTATTAAGATGACACGCCAAGTGCACAATTATTAAAATGGAAGAATTATAGCATCAAGTGGCAACTTTGGGCACAAAAGTATACTGTAGAAGTGATAATACTTGCAGTGTAGGGAGTAGCAGAAACACACCTTGCTTCTCCGGGACGCCATGGACACAGGAGCAGCAGCCTAAAAAGTTTGGGGAAACCATGATCTTGTCCAGCTCCGCGGCGATGGCAACCTGCAAGCCAAGACGATGGGAGGAGGAGTGGTCAGAGAGAGAGAGAGAGAGAGAGAGAGATGAGGATGAAGGAGGGGAGGGGATGAAATCACCGGACATAGCCGCCGATGTTGGAGCCAACAACCGAAACCCTAGCCCTGGTAGCAGCCGGCTCCACGGCGCACGTGGCCGGCGCGTCGAGCCTCTACAGCACGGCCTTGGTAGCGCCGCACCGCTCCCCGCAGCCGCTCCTCCCTCTGATGCTGCTCATCGGCATCGCCGAAGGCCTGCTGCTGCTCATCGGCATCGCCGAAGGCCTGCTGCTGCGTCACCTTGGCCTGCTACTCCTGCTCCCCGCCGCCGCCGCCGTCATGCTCCTCGTCCTCCCTCCTCTGCTGCTCGTCGTCGTTGGGGTGGGGGGGGGGGCGCTCTGCAGCGGCGGATCTGGCCGTCGACGGCGCCGTTCGAGGCGGTGGGTGGCGGCGGCGGCGATGTGGACGGGAGGAAAGGAGGCGTGCGGGAAAGGAGGGGAGGGGAGAGGAGGCGCGCAGGAGGGGAGAGGAGGCGACGACGAGGCGGGAGGAGCTGGGCGCGGGGCGGAGGCGCGAGCGAGGGAGGAGGGAGGCGGCTGCGTGGGAGGGAGGGAGGGAGGCGGCTGCGGGAGGGAGGGAGAGAGGAGGAGGCGGCTAGGTCTCTGGACAGGAGCGACCCCCTTTTATACCCCCATCACGCGAAATGACCAAAATGCCCCGGTGGGGGCACGTTATTTACATTTTGCTGCCACTACTATTCATTCCAGCAGTGTCAATCCCAGATCCAACGGCCCAGACTTTTCCAGATCTCGATCGGACGGACGAAAACGCATCAAGGGAACCGATCCAACGGCCCAGAATCACTGAGCTCTGAGGAGGCTCAGCCATCCATCCTTCTCTTATTTCTGGATTTCCAAGGTACAAACGCACACCATCCGCTCGTTGACATGAGAGTAGGAGGCACTGGGATCTCTGTTGTAACAATAGTTACATTGACTTCTTTTCTTGCGGTCTGCATGCTCGACCCTGGTTTAGGAACTCAATGTGTTTGTGGCAGTATGGCATTCGCATCCTATTCTAGGTCACTGCCCTCCCGCGGCTGGTCGCCAGTGGGCCTGCCTATATCGGCAGCCACGACATCCCATATGCGCAAGTGTCGTACTACACTGCTATGCTAATGTAGATGAACTATACAGAGTAGCCGCATGTGGGAAAAAACCTGTATGAGACCAGGTCTCATTGTCCCACATGTGAGCCCCATGCCGATGATATTGACACATGACATTCACAATCGCAAAGCATCTAATCCCATTTTGGCCCCCGATTTTCAATCCTGACTGCTACTCCCGATTCTTGCAAAAAAAAAAAAAAAACTGCTACTTCCAATTCCTTGGCTACGCTTCACGAATTGTAAGAGTATCTCTAGCCATTCGGCCCCAGGGCGGCGAAAAAAAGGTGCCTGGGGCGAACCGGCGCAAGTTTGGCATTTGGGGGCGACTCGGTCCCCAATCGTCGCCCACCAGGTCGCTCTGAGTTCAGCGAAATTAAGTAGAAACTTTTGCAAACTCGACGATCTGGTATGAACTCCACGAAATTTCATTAAAATTTGTACAAAATAATAAAAACATGCAAACTACGCCAGCCACTACGTCACGTCCACCGCCCGCCATCTACATGCCAAGAAGCCTATAGAAGCCGCTGTAGTCGCCGCCGTCGTCGTCACGCGCCCCGTCGGAGCCACCCCCGTCCCTGCTGCAACCCTGCCCAGGGTCGCCTACGCGCGGCTGGGCACTGGGCGGCCCGGCCTCGTCCGCCTCGTCGTTGTCGAGGTCGATGACGCCACCCTCCTCGCGGTCGCGTCGCCGTGCCTTGAGCTCCGCGTACGCCTGGTGCTAGCGGTGCACCTGCTCGCGGACGTAGTCCTCCTTCGCCCATTTTAGGGAGGCCTCGTCATTGAGGGCCACCATGTCGGCGTGCTCCGGCTTCACGGGGAGCAGGCCCGGCTCGGGCTTTGGCTGGACCGGGCGAAGGGAGCGCGGGGAGGGGCGGGCACCCTCGTTGATGATGAGGGCGCCACTGCGGGTGCGGCGTCGCTGCGGTGTCTTCTCCGGCTCTAGCTTGACGGGACGGAGAGCCAGCGAGCCGGAGCCCGACGAGGAGGACGTCGGCTCCATTCGCCGCGGCGTCTAGGAACTGCCGCGGCGGCGAGAGATGACCGTCTGTGTCGGGTACTCGAGGCGCGGCACGTTGTCGGTCTCGATGTGGTCGAGGACGGCCTCGAGGGTGCGGCCGGGGACGCCCCACCACTCTCGCCGTCCTTTGGCATTGAGGCGTCCACGGGGAATGACGCCGTTGACGGAGGCGATCTGCTCCTCACGGCGGCGCTCGAAATACATCATCCACATCGTTTCGCTGTCGGGCGCGTACCTCGGCTCATTCCGCTGCTCCTTCGTCAGTGAGGAGCGGATGCGGGCGATCTCCACCCGCTGTGGTGCTCCTTCGGGCACCGGCGGAACCGGGACGCCGCCGGCGCTAAGGCTCCACGCCCCCGGCACGCGCATGTCAGGGGGTGCCGGGTACTCGGCCTCGTAGAGGAGGCGCGCCTCCGACACTTGGAGGTGTCGGCGGCCGAAGTCGTTCGCCGCTGCACCATCGCCTGGAAACCTCTAGGCCATCTTTGCTTTGCTCGTCGGCGGGCAAGGGGGAGAGGGCTGCTTTTGCGATGGCGGATGCAGGGGGAGGCTGTGGCGTTCACCGGCGGGGAGGGTCTCCTTTTATAGCCCCAGCGGGGCGGCGTGGAGGCTGCATGCCGGGCGACGCGTGGTGGGAGGGGGCGGGACGCGCACCGGCGGCGCCTTCACTGCGCTGCCCTTGAGGCATCAATGGAGCATCTATGGAGGCTGACCGGCGCGGCAGCGCGGCAACCTTGGTCAGCCTTGGCATTGATTCCCGCGGGAACCAAGGCGATGAGGGCGACGAAGCGGCGTCTCGCTGACTAGGCGGGCCCGCCCCTGTTCACGCCAAAACCGCTCGCCCCAGCGCCCCCCCCCCAGCGCGCTAGGTTCGGCCTGGGTCCGCCGGCACTAACTTTGACCCAAACCGGCGAAAAACGGGCTCTTGGGGGTGCGACTGGGTCATTTTTTCGGCGCCGGCGCGAAAAAATCGCCATGAGGGGCCGTGTTGGTTGCGCGGCTGGAGATGCTCTAAGGTGTTGTACGAGATTGTAGGAAGGTAACTCCCGGGATCTAGGGTTCGCTTGTTCACCCGCTCGGAGCTCTTCCATAGTTGCGCTGAATGAACTTGGCTGTGGTGGTCGCAGTACCTCCCTACCTAGACTTGTCGTCCATGGCCACGTAAACCGACCTCATCGTTGGGGCCGCGTGGCTCCATGCTACCACGACTCCCCGTCCTTGGTCGCACTGATCGATCTCATCGCCGGTGGCCTTGTGGCATGATGGTAGGACGAATTCTCGTCCATGGCCGTGCCAAACGACCCCGTCGCCGGCAGACGCGTAATGGCAGTCGTGTGGTAAGATGCATCGAGCTGCTATGGGACGCTGCTGGAATGATTAAGTTTTTAATAGAACAAAAGTTTACATTGTTTTTGCAGGTTATATTCCTAGCTACATGTTTGATCTGTACGTTGTCCTTACTACACCATGCCAAAAATGTGGGGGCTTATGGTAACTGGGTGCAACCAGTAAGACATGGTGGCATGTCATACCTACAACTGATATGGATGATGGTCTAGTAGTATGATGTGTAGGCAGATATTCCTACTTTCACCGGTAATGACTTGTATTTTTGTTATTTTTGCAGTTATGTACTCGCGAATTATACTTAAATTTTACGTGCATCGTAATGATGCGAGTCCATACCCTCCTTTTTTAAAAGGTTCTTGTTTACGTTTTCAGTTCGTCCTCTCCAATAGTACCACCATCTTGTTTGAGTTGAAAGATTTTCTTCTTTCCATTTGTATCATTTACGGAGAGATGAAAGTATTTGGTACTTTTTGCTCGAATACGCAAAGCTTGTGTATCATTTAGCGACAGAAAGAAGCAAATGAGTACAAAAGATGGTAGAACACATGACATGAATGCAAGAAGGTGTGAGCATGGCACCCGGAGGAGAGAGGCAAGGGATGCTCGGCCCAAACAGAGGGAAAAACACTGCTAATCCCATGAAGCCTAAAATTAGGGAGGCAAGCCGAACCAGCACGGCATCCAACATCTCAAAAGTGAAACATGAGGGACTCCTCAAGCAAGCAAGATAGTGTCTGCAAGAAGGGGAACAACATTGTGACACTGCCTCCATTCGATCTAGAGAACCATACCTAGGTTTCCACCGGTGCTTTAAGAGGGGCACGGGCAAAGTCCATCGCCGAGCCTCTAAGAAGGGAAACACCACCCACGAGTGCGGCCACATCCAGCATTGGCAAACAGAGTAGGGATTTTGCGCTGGCCTGAGTCCGAGCAATCCCACTTCAAAACATAATCCGAAGATGAAGTAAGGCCCCTGGTCAAGATCTCCACCTCAGGAGGGGTGGGGGTATTTCGTATTATTATCCTGTTCCTGGATGTGCCTAATCTTTGCGTGTTGGAACCACGTAACTTTCTCCTCGGTCAAGATTTTAGCAAGTTGTCCGTCTGCCATTCTTCTAGGAATATGTTATGTTGTGTTGAGACGGTTAGTCTCTACTTTAACATCTAAAACATCGATTAGAGCGAGCAACTTCTCCTTCTCTTTTTTGTAAACGCTAGGCCCACCTTTAGCCCATTCCTTAAGGAAGTGCTTAATATGGCAATTCTTATTCCACATGTGTAGATGTGAGTTCCACCGTATTCTCTTTAGACTACGTAGAAGCTACCAATTCATGACACCAACCCCACTTCCCTTTGAACGAGGAGAGGCAAATGAAAAACCTTCTTATTACCATTATGCACTGCTGCCCCCAACTCCATCAGAGAAGGTGTTTGGTCAGAAATTCCTCTCTGCGGCTAATGGAATGTGACAGGGGGGAATTTCTGGTCCCACTCAAAACTAGCAACAAACATGGTCTAGTATCTTGTAGGTTGGTGTCTCCAAACTCCAGGATGTAGCTAAATTACATGTAAGGGCACATTTGGAAACCAGAATTTTGTAGTAATTTCATAGGATCAAAATCTCACAGAAATTACTCTACAAGTTTCTTTGGTTCTCAACATGGACATATGGCTTTTTATGAAATTTTCATTTCCTTCATACTTTTGATTATAAACAGGAGCTCAAACAACAGGAAACAATTTTGTGCGAGAAATATTTATTTTTGATGTATTTTCTTTTGATTACGTGAAGTTTTGGCTGGTTAAGTCGTGTCTAAAGTCTCTATTCATAAGTGATGCTAGGAAGTTATTTTGACTGAATTGGAGAAGTCCGAGACAAGCTGTGTTGATCTCTCCGGCACCCTCTTTCTAATAAAGAAACTGTTTCCTGCAAAACTTATGTAGGGCATCGGGCATCCCAACATTAACTATTTGCAATATATTTGTTTCCCATTAATCATAACACTAGTAGAAAAACGACTTTTAGTACCGGTTCGTAAGGACCTTTAGTACCGGTTCTAGAAACCGGCACTAAAGGGTGGGGACTAAAGGTCCCCCCCTAGTCCCGGTTAAACACGAACCGGGATCAAAGGCCTACCACGTGGCACGAGGCGTGCCGTGGTCTGGGTTTTTTTCTGAATTGTTTTTTGAAATAAAGCAAAAACAGCCTGCATACTGGCCGGCACGGCCTGCATACGACTAGAAACCCAACCTCTAGTTGGGCCAGGATGCAGGCCCGTACGACCCAATAGGCCCGTGTTAGGCCTAGCTAATCTCATGGCTGCCTTTTCTTTCTGTGTGTTTTCTGTTAGAATAAGTGGCACATGCGGTCTGATGTGACCCATGCATGCACGTAGAGTAGGAGAAGTGCTCATTGCACGTTCTCTCTTGGATCCTCCTGGTTAGCAGCGGTTGTGGACGTGGCCGTGGGATGGCGCGGCCGTCTCGGATCACATACCAGCTGACCAGGAGTTAGTTAGCTCTTTTATCGTTGTACTTTGATAAAACAGACGCAATCAATAGAAAACGCTGCGCAGTTGGTGGCAGCACAAAACTGACTCTCTCTCTCTCTCGTTCGTCTACCTCCGTCTCTCTCTCTCGCTCGACCTCATCTCTGATCGCTCTCGCTAAGTCCGGCAACAACAATTGGCATCAGAGCCGTGGTGTTCGATCTACTCTCCGGTGGCCGGCGGTGTCCGATCCGCGGCGTACCATGTCGGATAGCGAGGAGGAGAAGAAGAATAAGAGCGGGACGAAGACACCGGCGTCGACGGCGCCCGTGGCACGCCTCACCGGCAGCGGCAGCGGCGAGTACCGCGTGGTGGAGCGCGTCGTGCGAGAGGAATCGGGGGCGTCCATGATGCTCACGCGCACGAACTACCAGGAGTGGGCGCTCGTGATGCAAGTCAAGTTGCAGGTCGCCCGCGTCTGGTCTGCGGTGACCGACGACGCCGCCGACGAGAACGACGACCGGCGCGCGCTGCAGATTATCCTCACTGGCGTCCCACCGGAGATGTTGCGTGTGCTGGCCGCGAAGGACATGGCGAAGTCGGCGTGGAAGACCATCAAGACCATGCGGATGGGCAGCGAGCGCGCGCGCGAGGCCAAGGCGCAGGTGCGCCGGCGGGAGTTCGAGGATCTCCTTTTCAACGACGGGGAGTCCATCGAGGACTTCGGGCTGCGGCTCTCCGCCCTCGTCGCTGATCTGGAGCTGTACGGCGATCCCGTGACGGAGCACAAGGCGGTCCAGAAGTTCCTCCGTGTGGTGCCGCGGAAATATCATGAGATGGCGATGGCAATTGAGAGCCTCGTCGATCTGAAGACGATGACCGTCGAGGAGCTCGTTGGGCGTTTCTCGGCATGTGAAGATCATTACGATCTCGACGATGCGGGGCAGTCCGGCAGCCGCCTGCTCTTCACACGTGAGGAGTGGCTCGCCCATGAGCGACAGCTAGGTGGGGGCGGGTCGTCGTCCGGTGGCGGCGGCAGCAAGAACAAGTCGCGGGCAAGCCCAAACCTCATGGCGGCGGCGGTGGCAGACCTGCCCCGGGCAGCGGCGGCGTGGGAGGATCCGGCGGCTCTGGCGGGAAGAAGAAAGGCAAGTGCCATTACTGCAACAAGCCGGGCCACTGGAAAAAGGAATGTCGCACCCGGATCAAGGACGAGGATGAGAAAGGCAAGCAGGGCCAAGCACATCTTGTCCGCGACGGCGACGAGCACCATGCGGGTCTCATGATGGCCACGGTCACCATGGGTGTTATGACCAGCATAGTGGCGCTCCAACAAGTGCATCTGAATGAACAAAAGGTCTACCCAGAGAGCTCGCCGCCGGGGGTGTGGTACTTCGATACAGGCGTAACCAACATGACGGGCGAGCGTGGGATGTTTACAACTCTTGATGAGTCAGTACAAGGCAGTGTGAAGTTTGGAGATGGCTCTCATGTTGCGATCCGAGGCAGGGGTTCAGTCATTTTCAGAGGACAAAGTGGTAATCAGCGTGCATTGCCAGAGGTATATTTCATTCCAAGTCTCAACAGCAACATAATTTCTGTGGGTCAGTTGGATGAAGGGGGATGCAAGATAGAGATACATGAGGGTCTGATGACGATCTACGACCCTGGACGGCGCATGATGGCTCGTGTCCGGCGCTCCCGCAGCCGCCTATACACTACAGCCCTCACCATTGATGCTCCAATCTGCCTTCTAACGAAGAGCGACGATGAGACCTGGCGTTGGCATGCTAGGATGGGACATCTCCACTTCAGAGCACTGCGTACTATGTCCTCCAAGTGCATGGTGCGTGGCATGCCGCAGATCGATCGCGTCGATGAGTACTGCGACGGATGTGCCCTCGGCAAGCAGCACAGAGCCCATTCCCACAGGTAGCGGCGTACAGAGCTGAGCATGGCTTGGAGCTTGTACACACTGATTTGTGTGGACCGATCAGTCCAGCTACTCTTGGAGGTAACAAGTACTTTTTGCTTGTTGTTGATGACTACAGCCGATACATGTGGTTAGCTGTGCTGAAATCCAAAGATGAGGCCTTCAGTTCTTTCAAGAAAATTCAGACTTTGGCAGAAACTGAAGGGAGGTGCAGGCTGCGTGCGTTCCGGTCTGACCGGGGCGGCGAGTTTAACTCTGGTGACTTCATGGATTACTGCAGCGAGCACGGCATCAAACACTACACGACCGCGCCGTATTCACCACAACAAAATGGCGTGGTTGAGCGGCGTAATCAGACTGTTGTCGAGATGGCGCGGTGTTTACTGAAGAGCATGGGCATGCCCGTTGTGTTCTGGGGCGAGGCAGTGAGGACGGCTCTGTGCATTCTCAACAGATCACCGACTCGCAGCCTCGATGGTGTCACGCCGTACGAAGCATGGCACGGCAGGAAGCCGAACGTGCAACACCTGCGTACCTTCGGCTGCACAGTACATGTGAAGAAGCTCGGACCAGGGGTGACAAAGCTTACTGATCGCTCAACTCCCATGGTGTTTATTGGCTATGAGGAGGGTGCCAAATGTTATCGCGTCTACGACACAGTGGCTAAGAAACTCCAGGTAACTCGTGACATTTTTGAAGGAAATATGCCCTAGAGGCAATAATAAAGTTATTATTTATTTCCTTATTTCATGATAAATGTTCATTGTTCATGCTAGAATTGTATTAACCGGAAACATAATACATGTGTGAATACATAGACAAACAAAGTGTCACTAGTATGCCTCTACTTGACTAGCCTGTTAATCAAAGATGGTTATGTTTCCTAACCATGGACAAAGAGTTGTTATTTGATTAACGGGATCACATCATTAGTTGAATGATCTGATTGACATGACCCATTCCATTAGCTTAGGACCCGATCGTTTAGTATGTTGCTATTGCTTTCTTCATGGCTTATACATGTTCCTATGACTATGAGATTATGCAACTCCCGTTTACCGGAGGAACACTTTGTGTGCTACCAAACGTCACAACGTAACTGGGTGATTATAAAGGTGCTCTACAGGTGTCTCCAAAGGTACTTGTTGGGTTGGCGTATTTCGACATTAGGATTTGTCACTCCGAATGTCGGAGAGGTATCTCTGGGCCCTCTCGGTAATACACATCACTTAAGCCTTGCAAGCAATGCAACTAATGAGTTAGTTGCGAGATGATGTATTACGGAACGAGTAAAGAGACTTGCCGGTAACGAGATTGAACTAGGTATTGGATACCGACGATCGAATCTCGGGCAAGTAACATACCGATGACAAAGGGAACAACGTATGTTGTTGTGCGGTCTGACCGATAAAGATCTTCTTAGAATATGTGGGAGCCAATATGAGCATCCAGGTTCCGCTATTGGTTATTGACCTGAGACGTGTCTCGGTCATGTCTACATTGTTCTCGAACCGTAGGGTCCGCACGCTTAAGGTTTCGATGATATATTATGAGTTTATGAGTTTTGATGTACCGAAGGAGTTCGGAGTCCCGGATGAGATCGGGGACATGACGAGGAGTCTCGAAATGGTCGAGACGTAAAGATCGATATATTGGACGACTATATTCGGAGTTCGGAAAGGTTCCGAGTGATTCGGGTATTTATCGGATTACCGGAGAGTTACGAGAATTCGCCGGGGAGAAGTATTGGGCCTTATTGGGCCATACGGGAAAGAGAGAGGAGCTGCCTAGGGCAGGCCGCGCGCCCCCCATGGCCTAGTCCGAATTGGACTAGGGGGAGGGGCCGCACCCCCTCCTTCCTTCCCTTCTCTCTTCCCCTTCCTTGTCTCCTACTCCTACTACATGGAAGGACTCCTAGTTGGACTAGGAAAGGGGGAATCCTACTCCCGGTGGGAGTAGGACTCCCCTAGGGCACGCCATAGAGAGGGCCGGCCCTCCCCTCCTCCACTCCTTTATATACGGGGGCAGGGGCACCCCATAGACACAAGTTGATCTTCGTGATCGTTCCTTAGCCGTGTGCGGTGCCCCCCTCCACGATATTACACCTCGGTCATATTGTAGCGGTGCTTAGGCGAAGCCCTGCGACGGTTGAACATCAAGATCGTCACCACGCCGTCATGCTGACGGAACTCCTCCCCGAAGCTTTGCTGGATCGGAGCTCGGGGTGCGTCATCGAGCTGTACGTGTGTCAAGAACTCGGAGGTGCCGGAGTAACGGTGCTTGGATCGGCTGGACCGGGAAGACGTATGACTACTTCCTCTATGTTGCGTCAACGCTTTCGCTTCGGTCTACGAGGGTACGTAGACAACACTCTCCCCTCTCGTTGCTATGCATCACCATGATCTTGCGTGTGCGTAGGTAAATTTTTAAATTACTACGTTCCCCTACAGTGGTATTAGAGCCTAGGTTTTATGCGCTGATGTTATATGCATGAGTAGAACACAAGTGAGTTGTGGGCGATACAAGTCATACTGCTTACCAGCATGTCATACTTTGGTTCGGCGGTATTGTTGGATGAAGCGGCCCGGACCGACATTACGCGTACGCTTACGCGAGACTGGTTTTACCGCCGTGCTTTTGCACACAGGTGACTAGCGGGTGTCTATTTCTCCAACTTTAGTTGAACCGAGTGTGGCTACGCCCGGTCCTTGCGAAGGTTAAAACAGCATCAACTTGACAAACTATCGTTGTGGTTTTGATGCGTAGGTGAGATTGGTTCTTTTTTAAGCTCGTAGCAGCCACATAAAACTTGCAACAACAAAGTAGAGGACGTCTAACTTGTTTTTGCAGGGCATATTGTGATGTGATATGGCCAAGACATGATGCTATATTTTATTGTATGAGATGATCATGTTTTGTAACCGAAGTTATCGGCAACTGGCAGGAGCCATATGGTTGTCGCTTTATTGTATGAAATGCAAAACGCCCTGTAATTGCTTTACTTTATCACTAAGCGGTAGCGATAGTCGTAGAAGCAATAGATGGCGTAAACGACAAATGATGCTACGATGGAGATCAAGGTGTCGCGCCGGTGACGATGGTGACCATAATGGTGCTTCGGAGATGGAGATCACAAGCACAAGATGATGATGGCCATATCATATCACTTATATTGATTGCATGTAATGTTTATCCTTTATGCATCTTATCTTGCTTTGATTCACGGTAGCATTTTAAGATGATCTCTCATTAAAAATTATCAAGAAGTGTTCTCCCTGAGTATGCACCGTTGCCAAAGTTCGTCGTGCCCAGACACCACGTGATGATCGGGTGTGATAAGCTCTACGTCCATCTACAACGGGTGCAAGCCAGTTTTTGCACACGCGGAATATTCAGGTTAAACTTGACGAGCCTAGCATATGTAGATATGGCCTCGGAGCACGGAGACCGAAAGGTCGAGCGTGAATTATATAGTAGATATGATCAACATAGTGATGTTCACCATTGAAAACTACTCCATCTCATGTGATGATCGGTTATGGTTTAGTTGATTTGGATCACGTGATCACCTAGATGACTAGAGAGATGTCTGTCTAAGTGGGAGTTCTTAAGTAATATGATTAATTGAACTTTAATTTATCATGAACTTAGTCCTGGTAATATTTTGCAAATTATGTTGTAGATCAATAGCTTGCGTTGTTGCTCTCATATGTTTATTTTGATATGTTCCTAGAGAAAATTGTGTTGAAAAATGTTAGTAGCAATGATGCGGATTGGATCCGTGATCTGAGGTTTATCCTTATTGCTGCGCAGAAGAATTATGTCCTTGATGCACTGCTAGGTGACAAACCTATTGCAGGAGCAGATGCAGACGTTATGAACGTTTGGCTAGCTCAATATGATGACTACTTGATAGTTTAGTGCACCATGCTTAACGGCTTAGAATCGGGACTTCAAAGACGTTTTGAACGTCATGGACCATATGAGATGTTCCAGGAGTTGAAGTTAATATTTCAAGCAAATACCCAAGTTGAGAGATATGAAGTCTCCAACAAGTTCTATTGCTAAAAGATGGAGGAGAATCGCTCAACTAGTGAGCATGTGCTCATATTCTCTGGGTACTACAATCGCTTGAATCAAGTGGGAGTTAATCTTCCAGATAAGATAGTGATTGACAGAATTCTCTAGTCACCACCACCAAGTTAGTAGAACTTCATGATGAACTATAATGCAAGGGATGACGAAAACAATTCCCGAGCTCTTCGTGATGCTGAAATCGACGAAAGTAGAAATCAAGAAAAACAATCAAGTGTTGATGGTAGACAAGACCACTAGTTTCAAGAAAAGGGCAAAGAGAAGAAGGGGAACTTCAAGAAGAACGGCAAGCGAGTTGCTGCTCAAGTGAAGAAGCCCAAGTCTGGTCCTAAGCCTGAGACTAAGTGCTTCTACTGCAAAGGGATTGGTCACTGGAAGCGGAACTACCCCAAGTGATTGGCGGATAAGAAGGATGGCAAAGTGAACATAAGTATATTTGATATACATGTTATTGATGTGTACTTTACTAGTGTTTATAGCAACCCCTCGGTACTTGGTACTGGTTCAGTTGCTAAGAGTAGTAACTCGAAACGGGAGTTCCAGAATAAACAGAAACTAGTTAAGGGTGAAGTGACGATGTGTGTTGAAAGTAGTTTCAAGATTGATATGATCATCATTGCACACTCCCTATACTTTCGGGATTAGTGTTGAACCTAAATAAATGTTATTTGGTGTTTGCGTTGAGCATGAATATGATTTGATCGTGTTTATTGCAATACGGTTATTCATTTAAGTAAGAGAATAAACTGTTGTTCTGTTTACATGAATAAAACCTTATATGGTTACACACCCAATGAAAATGGTTCATTGGATCTCGATCGTAGTGATACACATATTCATAATATTGAAACCAAAAGATGCAAAGTTAATAATGATAGTGCAACTTATTTGTGGCACTGTCGTTTAGGTCATATTGGTGTAAAGCGCATGAAAAAACTCCATGCTGATGGGATTTTGGAATCACTTGATTATGAATCACTTGATGCTTGCGAACCATGCCTCATGGGCAAGATGACTAAGACTCCGTTCTCCGGAACAGTGGAGCGAGCAACTGACTTATTGGAAATAATACATACTGATGTATGCGATCCGATGAGTGTTAAGGCTCGCGGCGGGCATCGTTATTTTCTGACCTTCACAGATGATTTGAGCGGATATGGGTATATCTACTTGATGAAACATAAGTCTGAAACATTTGAAAAGTTCAAAGAATTTCAGAGTGAAGTGAAAAATCATCGTGACAAGAAAATAAGGTTTCTACGATCTGATCGCGGAGACAAATATTTGAGTTACGAGTTTGGTCTTCAATTAAAACAATATGGAATAGTTTCACAAATTCATGCCACCTGGAACACCACATCATAATGGTGTGTCCGAACGTCATAACCATACTTTATTGGATATAGTACAATCTATGATGTTTCTTACCAATTTACCAATATCATTTTGGGATCATGCATTAGATATAGTTGCATTCACGTTTAATAGGGCACCATCTAAATCCGTTGAGATGACACCATATGAACTGTGGTTTAGCAAGAAACCCAAGTTGTCGTTTCTTAAAGTTTGGGGCTGCGATGCTTATGTAAAAAAGTTTCATCTTGATAAGCTCAAACCCAAATTGGAGAAGTGTGTCTTCATAAGATACCCAAAGGAGACAGTTGGGTACACCTTCTATCACAGATCCGAAGGCAAGACATTCGTTGCTAAGAATGGATCCTTTCTAGAGAAGGAGTTTCTCTCGAACGAAGTGAGTGGGAGGAAAGTAGAACTTGATGAGGTAACTGTACCTACTCCTTTGCTGGAAATTAGTACATCACAGGAACCGGTTTCTGTGACGTCAAAACCAACTAGTGAGGAAGTTGATGATGATGATCATAGAACTTCAGATCAAGTTACTACAGAACCTCGTAGGTCAAACAGAATAAGATCCGCACCAGAGTGGTACGGTAATCCTATTCTGGAAGTCATGCTACTAGATCATGATGAACCTACGAACTATGAGGAAGCGATGATGAGCCCAGATTCCGCAAAATGGTTTGAGGCCATGAAATCTGAGATATGATCCATGTATGAGAACAAAGTATGGACTTTGGTGGATTTGCCCGTTGATCGGCAAACCATAGAAAATAAATGGATCTTCAAGAGGAAGACGGACGCTGATAGTAGTGTTACTATCTACAAAGCTAGTCTTGTCGAAAAAGGTTCTTGACAAAGTTCAAGGTGTTGACTACGATGAAATTTTCTCACTCGTAGTGATGCTTAAGTCCGTCCAAATCATGTTAGCAATTGCCGCATTTTTATGAAATCTGGCAAATGGATAAACAAAACTACATTCCTTAATGGATTTAAAGAAGAGTTGTATATGATGCAACCAGAAGGTTTTGTCAATCCTAAAGGTGCTGACAAAATACGCAAGCTCCAGCGATCCATCTATAGACTGGTGCAAGCATCTCGGAGTTGGAATATACGCTTTGATAAGTTGATCAAAGCATATAGTTTTATACAGACTTGCGGTGAAGCCTGTATTTACTAGAAAGTGAGTGGGAGCACTACAGCATTTCTGATAAGTATATGTGAATGACATATTGTAGATCGGAAATAATATAGAATTATTCTGCAAAGCATAAAGGAGTGTTTGAAAGGAGTTTTTCAAAGAAAGACCTCGGTGAAGCTGCTTACATATTGAGCATCAAGATCTATAGAGATAGATCAAGACGCTTCATAAGTTTTTTTTTCAATGAGTACATACCTTGACAAGATTTTCAAGTAGTTCAAAATGGAACAGTCAAAGAAAGAGTTCTTGCTTGTGTTACAAGGTGTGAAATTGAGTAAGACTCAAAACCCGACCACGGCAGAAGATAGAAAGAGAATGAAAGTCATTCCCTATGCCTTGGCCATAGGTTCTATAAAGTATGCCATGCTGTGTACCAGATCTATTGTATACCCTACACTGATTTTGGCAAGGGAGTACAATAGTGATCTAGGAGTAGAAAACTGGACAACGGTCAAAATTATCCTTAGTGGAATAAGGATATGTTTCTCGATTATGGAGGTGACAAAAGGTTCGTCGTAAAGGGTTACGTCGATGCAAGTTTTGACACTGATCTAGATGACTCTAAGTCTCAATCTGGATACATATTGAAAGTGGGAGCAATTAGCTAGACTAGCTCCGTGCAGAGCATTGTTGACATAGGAATTTGCAAAATACATACGGATCTGAATGTGGCAGACCCGTTGACTAAACTTCTCTCGCAAGCAAAACATGATCACACCTTAGTACTCTTTGGGTGTTAATCACATAGCGATGTGAACTAGATTACTGAATCTAGTAAACCCTTTGGGTGTTAGTCACATGGCGATATGAACTATGCGTGTTAATCACATAATGATGTGGACTATTGATGTTAATCACATGGCGATGTGATCTAGATTATTGACTCTAGTGCAAGTGGGAGACTAAAGGAAATATGCCCTAGAGGCAATAATAAAGTTATTATTTATTTCCTTATTTCATGATAAATGTTTATTATTCATGCTAGAATTGTATTAACCGGAAACATAATACACGTGTGAATACATAGACAAACAGAGTGTCACTAGTATGCCTCTACTTGACTAGCCTGTTAATCAAAGATGGTTATGTTTCCTAATCATGGACAAAGAGTTGTTATTTGATTAACGGGATCACATCATTAGTTGAATGATCTGATTGACATGACCCATTCTGTTAGCTTAGCACCCGATCGTTTAGTATGTTGCTATTTCTTTCTTCATGACTTATACATGTTCCTATGACTATGAGATTATGCAACTCCCGTTTACCGGAGGAACACTTTGTGTGCTACCAAACGTCACAACTTAACTGGGTGATTATAAAGGTGCTCTACAGGTGTCTCCAAAGGTACTTGTTGGGTTGGCGTATTTCGGAATTAGGATTTGTCACTCCGAATGTCGGAGAGGTATCTTTGGGCCCTCTCCGTAATACACATCACTTAAGCCTTGCAAGCAATGCAACTAATGAGTTAGTTGCGAGATGATGTATTACGGAACGAGTAAAGAGACTTTCCGGTAATGAGATTGAACTAGGTATTGGATACCGATGATCGAATCTCGGGCAAGTAACATACCGATGACAAAGGGAACAACGCATGTTGTTGTGCGGTCTGACCGATAAAGATCTTCGTAGAATATGTGGGAGCCAATATGAGCATCCAGGTTCCGCTATTGGTTATTGACCTGAGACGTGTCTCGGTCATGTCTACATTGTTCTCGAACCGTAGGGTCCGCACGCTTAAGGTTTCGATGACAGTTATATTATGAGTTTATGAGTTTTGATGTACCGAAGGAGTTCGGAGTCCCGGATGAGATCGGGGACATGACGAGGAGTCTCGAAATGGTCGAGACGTAAAGATCGATATATTGGACGACTATATTCGGAGTTCGGAAAGGTTCCGAGTGATTCGGGTATTTATCGGATTACCGGAGAGTTACGAGAATTCGCCGGGGAGAAGTATTGGGCCTTATTGGGCCATACGGGAAAGAGAGAGGAGCTGCCTAGGGCAGGCCGCGCGCCCCCCATGGCCTAGTCCGAATTGGACTAGGGGGAGGGGCCGCACCCCCTCCTTCCTTCCCTTCTCTCTTCCCCTTCCTTGTCTCCTACTCCTACTACATGGAAGGACTCCTAGTTGGACTAGGAAAGGGGGAATCCTACTCCCGGTGGGAGTAGGACTCCCCTAGGGCGCGCCATAGAGAGGGCCGGCCCTCCCCTCCTCCACTCCTTTATATACGGGGGCAGGGGGCACCCCATAGACACAAGTTGATCTTCGTGATCGTTCCTTAGCCATGTGCGGTGCCCCCCTCCACGATATTACACCTCGGTCATATTGTAGCGGTGCTTAGGCGAAGCCCTGCGACGGTTGAACATCAAGATCATCACCACGCCGTCGTGCTGACGGAACTCCTCCCCGAAGCTTTGCTGGATCGGAGCTCGGGTGCGTCATCGAGCTGTACGTGTGTCAAGAACTCGGAGGTGCCGGAGTAACGGTGCTTGGATCGGCTGGACCGGGAAGACGTACGACTACTTCCTCTACGTTGCGTCAACGCTTCCGCTTCGGTCTACGAGGGTACGTAGACAACACTCTCCCCTCTCGTTGTTATGCATCACCATGATCTTGCGTGTGCGTAGGTAAATTTTGAAATTACTACGTTCCCCTACAATTTTATTTGAAGAGAGCAGGCCATGGACTTGGAGCACCCCGGGCACGAGCTCGGTCACCGCGGCGCCAGCGACATTTACCGTGGTTTACACCATGGACAATGGTGTCCAGGAGATCGACAGTGGGTCGAACACCCTGCTGGCCACCCCTCGGAGCGCGGCGACACCCTCTACACCAGCCTTGGGGACGCCGCGATCTCCTGCAGTTGCCACGCCTGTGGTGGACGCGCCCGAGTCATCGCAGTATGAGCCGGTGACACCCATGGACTCGCCGAGGACTAGCGGGGACACGCCTCCGTCACATGACTCCAGGAACGATGTGCCAACGGGGCAGCCAGTTCGCTACCGGAGCTTCACGAGCGTGCTGGAGGAGACCGGGGATCAGGCGGTGCGTGAGCAGTTCGAGCGGTGCCTGCTCGTGCGCTGTCTGTTCAGTGCCGAGGAGCCGCGTGGCGTGGACGAGGCGCTCGCAAGCAAGGCGTGGAAGGGCGCCATGGACGTCGAGATGCAGTCCATCATCGACAACAAGACATGGGAGCTCGCTCAGCTCCCAGCTGGACACAAAGCGATCGGTCTCAAGTGGGTATATCGCGTCAAGCGTGATCCGGCGGGCAACATCGTCAAGCATAAGGCTCGCCTCGTCGCCAAGGGATATGTCGAGCGCCAGGGGTTGGATTTTGAGGAGGTTTTCGCTCCCGTAGCTCGCATGGAAACAGTACGGCTGTTGCTAGCTCTTGCTGCACATTCCGGCTGGGAGGTCCATCATATGGACGTGAAATCTGCCTTTCTGAATGGTGATCTCCGTGAAGAGGTATACGTCGCTCAGCCGCCGGGGTATGAGGTCGTCGGCAAGGAGGATAGTGTACTGCGACTCCACAAGGTGTTGTACGGGCTGCATCAGGCTCCGCGTGCTTGGTACGCGAAGCTGGACGAGTCGCTGGCTGCTCTCGGATTCACACGCAGTCCGCTGGAACATGCCGTCTACCGTCGCGGTGACACGCACTCGTATCTGCTGGTGGGAGTTTATGTGGATGATCTGATCATAACTGGCACAGATGCAGCAACCATAAACTCTTTCAAGATTCAGATGCAGCAGCTATTCAAAATGAGTGATCTTGGTCTGCTAAGCTACTACTTAGGGATTGAAGTGGAGCAGAATAGCAGCGGCATCACACTTAGTCAGAAGAGCTATGCAGGGAAGATCTTAGAGATGGCAAACATGGCAAGTTGCAATGGGTGTCACACTCCGATGGAGTGTCGTCTCAAACTGAAGAAAGAAGACAGCGGAGAGCCATTTGACGCCACCCTGTATCGCAAAGTGATCGGAAGCCTGCGTTATCTTGTCAACACACGGCCTAACATAGCACACTCGGTGGGCATGGTCAGCCGTTTCATGGAGAAACCTAGCACACACCATTGGGCGGCAGTCAAACAAATTCTGAGGTACATCAAAGGCACCATGCAACATGGATGCAGCTACAAGAGAGGTCAGGACAGTGCCAAGTTGCTTGGGTTCAGTGATAGCGATCACGCCGGCGACACCGGCGATCGCAAGAGCACCTCTGGACATGTCTTCTTTCTTGGTAAGAACCTGATCACTTGGAGTTCTCAGAGGCAGAAAATTGTTGCCCTTTCTTCTTGTGAGGCGGAGTATGTAGCCATAGCTGCTGCGACATGCCAGGGGCTGTGGCTAAGCCGGCTGCTGGAAGATATGACAGGGGTCTCACCAGCAAAATTCAGACTGTTGGTGGACAATAAATCAGCCATTGCTTTGAGCAAGAACCCAGTCCATCATGATAGAAGCAAACATATAGATGTGAAGTTCCATTTTGTCAGAGATTGCATGGAGAAGGCACAAGTGGAGATCGATCATGTGGGGACTCAAGACCAACTAGCTGATGCATTGACCAAGGCACTCGGGCGTGTTCGTTTTATTGAGATGAGGCAGAGGCTTGGGGTGATCAGCATCGGGACATGAGATTAAGGGGGTGAAATGTTAGGCCTAGCTAATCTCATGGCTGCCTTTTCTTTCTTTGTGTTTTCTGTTAGAATAAGTGGCACATGCGGTCTGATGTGACCCATGCATGCACGTAGAGTAGGAGAAGTGCTCATTGCACGTTCTCTCTTGGATCCTCCTGGTTAGAAGCGGTTGTGGACGTGGCCGTGGGACGGCGCGGCCGTCTCGGATCACATACCAGCTGACCAGGAGTTAGTTAGCTCTTTTATCGTTGTACTTTGATAAAACAGACGCAATCAACAGAAAACGCTGCGCAGTTGGTGGCAGCACAAAACTGACTCTCTCTCTCTCTCTCGTTCGTCTACCTCCGTCTCTCTCTCTCGCTCGACCTCATCTCTAATCGCTCTCGCTAAGTCTGGCAACAACACCCCGCAGGGCAGAAAACTTTCAATAGGCCCACAAAGGCCTGCTTAGAGAGGAGCTCGACACGGTAGCTGCGGCGGGGCTTATAAACCGGTGCGAGCTCCTCTCAACTAGTGAGGTGGGAGTAAACATTGTGCACTGCGGGTGCAATGCACCACCTTTAGTATCGGTTGGTGGCTCCAACCGGTACTAAAGGGAGAAACCGGGACTATTGTGTCTCACGTAAAATAGTTTTTCTACTAGTGTAAATCTGTGGTGATGTGTTGCAAGTTCTTCCGAGACTGTAGTTTTGAGATGTTATCTCTAGTAATAACACATATGAACAAAAATTGAACAATCTATTGCTAGTTTTTTCTTAGAAACACGGCATAAACTAACGCAGACACTCACATACACAAACGAACAGTCACCCGCGCACATGTCTGTGTTTGGAGCCTTTCATACCTGGTCAAATATAAAAATCAAGTAGGAGCACAAAACAAGAATCTCTACTTTTCCATTTTATTTACTTTTGAATGGGGATTTCCAATAAACTTACTGTGATGAATATGAAGTACTGTGGTAGGTGAGGCGTCAAATACTTGTGTATAATCAAGTTATAAATGCAAGGCATGATCCTTCCACTTTTCACATAGTTACAATAGTCCTGCTGGGTTCCCATGATCCTTCCACTTTTCACATAACGAGCAGCATTGAATCGAGCAGCCAGTCTAGGGAAATTGATATATTTCACATGGTTACAATAGTCCTGCTGGTCAACATGGCGAGTCATTTAGCAGGAATGGCCACTACTCCAATGACTGTTGTCTGGCATGTGAGGCATTGGGATCTTTTCTATATCACTCACTCGGCCTGCCAGGATTCAGATTCACACGAGGTCAAGCATCATAGAGCGATTATTCAGTCGAGACTTGAAAGACAGTACACACTAGTACAACGGATGGTGCACCTTGGAGCAGTCAACATGCATTGTGTTAGTATTCTGTTCGTGTCTACATGGAGCTATCTGTATGTTCCTTGCTTATGGAACGTTCATAGCAATTGCGAATGGAACAAGATCATGTAATTAAGTGCGAAAATCAAAAGTAAAATGTTGGCGTTGGTATGACTCTGAGTGACAGTGAGGACCAAGGGATGGACGATGATGAACTCCCATGGCGCATGCCTGATTCATCTGAATTCCCATGGTTATTTTCTTTCTTTACTGGGCCAGCTATACGCTGCTCTCTGGAGACATGGGCCTCATTCTTAGCTGCAGCCAGCAGCAGGCCATATCGCTCCTGTTCGGGCCACAGCAGGGAGGCACCTTCGTCTGGTCCATACGATGGCATGTGTCGGGCGCCGCGATGGCCACTGCTTGCTTAGCTCAAAGTCCGTGGACAGATGGTCGGTAGGGGAGATGGCGCGCCTCCATGGATGTGACCTCGGCTCGGGCAGCAGCGAGAATAAAAAACGCAAGTGCTCAAAATGAATGTTGCAGGTTGCTCAAAATAAATGTTGCAAGCGTGCCTCCATGGATGTGACCCCGGCTCGACTCTTGTGACAATTCTGCAGATGCTCAAAATAAATGTTGCAAGTTCTGCACATTACTAGTATGGCTTATTCTCTACAATGTACTTGAATTAACTGTAAATTTATACAATTTACTAATCTAATTTTGTATCTTTGTAGATTCTGTAATTTTGTTGTCGGAGTCAACGGAAGTTTTGTCGTGCGGCTGTTATTCAACTAGCTATTTATTCTCATATTTTATACATCTATGACCTATGAAACATTAGACTGTATATTGCACATAACACCCATATATGCCAATGTGATAATTGTGGTTCTTGACAGATCAAAATGGAGTCTTCTTCCCCGCAAAGAAAAAATGGAGTCTTGTAGTGTGCCCATTGTTTGTCAATTTGCTAGCTCCACCATGGACTCCATGTACGAACTAAAGTTAGGACATGATCAATCAAAAGAAGAGCAGGTAGTTTTGGTACAAAATATAGTTACAGATGGCAAAATGATAAAAAGAGCAAAGAAAAGAGAACGATCAATAATTTGCGTACTTTTCTCTGCACAACCCGAGTTACTGGTGCTTGCATGCACGTTCAAGAGATTATTCAAGGGAGGGGTGTTTTTGGCTCTTTAATAAAATAAAATAAAATTTCAAAATATAAAAAATGAATCCTCACGAGTTGCTACAGTTCAAAGTCACCGTGGTTACAAAAAATCTCACATATATGTATTGTATGAAAAATAGAAAACATTGGCTGCTATATGGTTTCGAATTCGTGGAACAAGCTAGATTGAATTTAAGGGCTCATTTGCAATAAAAATGGTAGGAATTCCATTGGATGGTGGGAATGGGAGGGCCTCTTTCCTTTCCGCAATGGAATCGGATTAAGCTCGACCTTTTCTTGTACAAACCCTAGGAATGTTTCCTTACGAAATCCTACAGAATTACGAATGGGCTTATGATGGATATTCATCCATTTTTAGGAAATCCTAAACATACCCTCTAGCAAAATATTGGGAATGCTAATTTTGCCAATCTTTTCTTTGGATCTTGTGGTGTTTTCATATGCTTAGTCGCCTAAAGTTTCTCTTAATTGAGAAAATGAAGATCTTTACCTCTGTTGAAAAACAATCCTTTGAGGAATCGAAGGAAACATGTGTGTGTATCTCTTATCCTCTCCCAAATCGATAAACAAATCTACAAAACATGGCACC
Source organism: Triticum aestivum (assembly GCF_018294505.1). Taxonomy (NCBI): domain Eukaryota; kingdom Viridiplantae; phylum Streptophyta; class Magnoliopsida; order Poales; family Poaceae; genus Triticum; species Triticum aestivum. The sequence continues at coordinate 33,015,471 of NC_057798.1, read as the reverse complement.
TAATTTTTATGTTTTCCCTATTTCCATCCCCCGAACTGAGAACATTTTGTGGTACACGGAGTAACCACTACCAATTATATATTGATGTCCGACCATGTTTCTAAAAGCAAATATTATGTTCGTATTTTTATTTGTGTACTCAAGTGCCTCCAGCATCTACTCTTTCTATGTAAAATAGATTGTTTTTCTTTGAACAGTCATTTCCATTTGAAATTACTATATAATATATGATGCATATGAATAGTGCGGTAGTTGGAAATTAATTTGACCACGTTTGTAGTAACAAAGAGGTTGCTCAAGTCTCATGCTGTTGGTTCTATTCGACTGCCTCCACGCATCTACTTTCTTCATCTCTGTTAACTGTATTTGTGTTGAACGTGAACCCGGCGTGCAGTGGCAGAGCTTCCTAAATTATATAGGCTAGTTGGGGGCCAAACATACAAAATTTCACAATCCAAGCTCTCTTCCTAAATTATTTATGCCTACATGTGCTAATCCGGGGGGCCACAACCCCCTAACAATGCACTAAGCTCCGCCACTGACAGCGTGTTAGGTAAAGCTAACATTCAGTTGGCCCTTTTAAATGCATCAAAAACGTTGTGTAGAACGAATTCGTATGCGTAAGAGATGATTCAATCTCTTGAGATCCTTACATATTACAGCTCCTTACATATAAGGAGCATCTGGTCAGGCGGACTAGTCTAAGAAACTAGATACTTTTTACGGGGTTACCACTGTTGGGCAGCATGGTGAATCATTTAACTAGCAACATACTCAATCCTTTGGCTATTGTTGACATGTTAGGCATTGGGATCTCGTTCTACCATTCTACCATGTAAGTGCCTGTTTCTATTCTACCACTAATTCAGCCTCCAAATTTTGTACAATTTGCCGTCTTAAGCACCAACTGGTCCAAACTTTCCATTCGCTGCTGTTTTTTTATCTAGAGGATTTTTGTCTTATATGCAGGCTTACAACTGATGGAAATCTGCTGTTGCTGTGATGGAGTGATGAAAATTGAGAGGAAAATTTTCGTGTGCGAGTGCCACTGCCAATAAAAACTCGATCCCTTTATTCAAAGTAAAACAACAGAAATTTTAAGTTCACAGATCCTCGAGCAAGTACAGTGAAAATAAACAGTGTAATTTATTTTCTTAATATTACACAACCATAATGTACTGAGACATGTACTTAGCTCTGGAGTGTAGTACTACTTCTCTGCTTGCTTTCCTATGTACAATCCCATGTGATGCATGAACAATCACCTAATCACTAAGAATTGCAAAACAAAATAAATTATAACAGCAGGGAGCCAAGGCCAAGATATCCTTTGTGCCTTGAATTATTCTTTTTCTTTTTAATCATTACTTGTATTACTGAAGGTTTAAGAGTTAAATCCTTGCTACACAACTAGACGATATTCAGTGATGCACCATGAATAAAGATCCCTACCATACTTCTTTTACAGAAAAGGCACACACAGATGTTCAAAAAAAATGGAAGTGGCTTCGCAGGTACAGCGGGCTAAGACTGTAAACTTGAAACTGGTTTGGGAAACATCGAGCCAGATGGAGCTCACAATCTGTTAACAGAAACGGGAGTTAGAAAATTGTTGGAACACCAATGCTCTTGCAACAGTATCATTGCTTGGCTGAGCAGCTCCCAATAGCTTTGTATTATCAGAGGGCATGCAGCTAAGCAAATCACATAACCTGACAGAAATATTTCCGAGTTCTTCAAGTGACATACGCTTACTATATAGCTACCAACACTCACTGTAAGGTACGATGATATAATAAAACATTAATAGCTGCACTGAAAGAACAATTATACACACTCTGAACCTCATGTCATGATTACCTTCAACCTTTTGAAAACAACAGTATGCATCCTTTTCAACGGACCACAAAGAACGGGATGCAGACAAAATCCCTGACTCTCCTTTTCCAAAAATCCAAGCCACAATTACCAAGTCACACGAAAGAAGCAACATAACTTTTGCAAATTTTCAACATACCACTATCGGAAGGAAATACCATGCCAATTCCCTGCTGCTATTCCAAATCCAGCAGCGTTACACTATAGTAACATGAACAACACGAACATCCAGTTAGGATTCTCTCCTGTTTCATTAAAAGTTATTTTGAGGATCAGTTTTTTCTTTTTCTTTTGAGGGGTTGATGGCGTCACATCTAGATTATCCTATTCCGCGCGCGGGTAGCGGGATAGCAGCCAAACGGACACCCTTGCCCACGGTAGTGAGCCTGCCCATTTTGTCAGTTCTGTAGTATTTTTCCTCTCTACTATGTTCCCTCCCATCGGTTTCCTGAACTCCCCCCCTCAAAAAAAAAAACAAAATCGGTTTCCTGAACCGTTACCTTTTTCTTTTTTTTGTATGTGTTGTCTGTCGGTTTTTTTTTCGTTTTTCATTCCTTTTTTTTATTTTTCTAATTTTTCATTTTTCTAATTTCGCATACTTTTCTAAAATACACAAGTAGTTCTTAATTTTGTGAAACTTTTCTAAAATATGGCATAATTTTTAAATTCGTGAACGTCTTTTGAAATTTGGTAACATTTCTCAAACTTGTGAATAGTTCATGAATTCGTTAACATTCTTTTGAGACCAAAGAACAATTTTCCAATTCATTAATATTTTTTAGATTCCAAAACATTTTTTTAAATCGGGAATCTTCTGAATTCATGAACATTCGTCAACAATGTTTAAATTCAAGAACATTTATTGTCATCATGAACATTTTTTGAAATTCCCCAACATTTGTTGATTTTGGAAAAAAATTGAAATTCCTAAATTAGTTTTTTATTTTTTAATTTGGCCAACATTTTTTGAATTCATTAAAAGTTTTTGAATTGTCCATTCTCTTCTTAAGCACCAACTGGTCCAACTTGTCCATTTTCTCCTGTTTTTTTTTATCTAGAGAACTATTGTCTTATATGTAGGCTTACAACTGATGGAAATCTGCTATTGCTGTGATGGACAAATGAAAATTGAGAGGAGAAAGTTCATGTGCGAGTGGCACTGCCAAATAAAAACACGATCCTTTTATTCAAAGTAAAACAACAGAAATTTAAGTTCACAGATCCTCGAGCAATTATAGTGATAATAAACAATATAACTTATTTTCACAATTTTACACAACCAAAATGTACTGAGACATGTGCTTAGCTCTGGAGTGTAGTACTACTGCTCTCCTTGCTTTCCTACGTACAATCCCATGTCATGCATAAACAATCACTTAATCACTAAGAAGTGCAAAACAATAAAAATTACAACAGCAGGGAGCCAAGGCCAAGATATCCTTTGTGCCTTGAATTTTTCCTTTTTTTTTTGAATCATTACTTGTATTACTGAAGGTTTAAGGTTAAATCCTTGCTACACAACTCGATGATATTCAGTCATGCACAATGAATATATATCCATACCATATTTGTTCTACAGATCAGGCTTTGCAGGTACAGTGGGCTTAGACTGTAAACTTGAAACTGGTTTGGGAAACATCGAGCCAGATGGAGCTCACAATCTGTTAACAAAAACTGAAGCTAGAATAGTGTTGAAACGCCAATGCTCTTGCAGCAGTATCATTGCTTGGCTGAGCAGCTCCCAGTAGCTTTGTATTATTAGAAAATATGCAGCTAAGCAAATCACATAACTTCGAGTGACATACGCTTACTATATAGCTACCAACACTCACTGTACGGTACTATGATATAATAAAGCACTCATAGCTGCACTGAAAGAACAATTATACACACTCTGAACCTCATGTCACGGTTACCTTCAACCTTCTGAAAGCAACAGTATGCATCCTTTTCAACGGACCACAAAGAACAGGATGCAGACAAAATCTCTGACTCTCCGTTTCGAAAAAACCAAGCCACAATTACCAAGTCACACGAAAGAAGCAACATAATTTTCGCAAATTTTCAACATACCACTATTGGAAGGAAATACCATGCCAATTCCCTGCTGCTATTCCAAATCCAGCAGCGTTACACCAGAGTAACATGGACAACCCGAACATTACACTAGAGTATACCGATTACAAACGAGAGCGGTGATAGAGAGGACGAGCGCGCACGCTCCCGGTACGTGGACCAATAGAGCAGGACCAGGTGGGTGGGGCTCTTCGGTTGACCGTATACATGCATGTGAGCTTACTGCCTCCTGATGAATCAATGAACTAGCGCTAGTAGCCTCCCTCTGACTTTGATCGGTGCACCCAGAACACGGGCCATCAGCAAGCAATAAGGAGATTGAAATAATAAGATGAGAGAACAGAGAAAAAGGCACCAACTAAACATATGGATTAAGAGTGGAGCAGTTCATACTGATTGCATCAGGGATTTGCTTTTGGGAAAATGTGAGTGCATTACTCCATCGAAGAAGATTGGGAGCTGAGATAAAATACTTGGACCATGGGAAGAGAAAGGGATGCTTGTGCTGGAATTGAGAGAGGACGGAGAGACAAGGGGGAGACGTGAATGAGAGGGGTCCGAGTAAATTGCAAAAAACCACTACATTAGAGGACGCTAAAACAGAAAGCCACCAGCTTTCGTAATTTTTTCAAAAAACCACCACGTTTTCGCTGACAGTTTTCAAAAAGCGCTGATTGAACGGTTTAGTGCGTCTGAGTGGAAAACTGACTGGTTGGGCCCGCTGTCAGGCGCCACATGGCCAGGGGGAGATGGCGCGCGTGACGCGCGCCGTTAGACGGCGTCGCACCTGACCTAACGAGCCGGCCCGACCCAGCCCGACCAGTTCGTCCATTCCCCTCTCTCTCGCCTTCTTCTTTGCCTGCGGCTCGTTCGCCACCGCCTCCGCCGTCCATTTGTCGCCACCGGCCGCCGCAGCGATGGTGTCCTGGAAGGATGGCGAAACTAGTAGCGAAGATTCTGTGTCCCCCCTCTTCAACTCGCACGAGGAGGAGACCTATGTGAGTATCATTTCTCTTTGACTTAGGGTTAGGGTTTTCTTTGATTTGATCTTAGTTTTCACGAATTTGAGTTGGGATATGGAGCACTGTTACACTATTGTACATCCCACAGACCATTGTTGACCCGGAGTGGTGCGGTATTGTTGCCGAAGGACCGATGTGCTGTCACAACCTTCCTGTTCATAGGGCTTTTGTGTTTCAAGGAATCAACACTGGCCGTAGGTTTTATGGATGCGGTAATCAGGTTAGTGGCAGGTCCTCTCTGGTAGTCATAGATTATACAGATCCTTTGTTTGGTGCTCAATGAACTGAATATATGTATTTTTGTGAAGATGTTGTTTTATCTGGTATTTTGAGGAAACAATGTGTCAATGCTTATCTGAATGTGTATGTTGTTAAATGAGCTAAGTTAACTGAATATATGTAGCTGTTAACTTAATATATGTAGCTGTTAATTGAATATAGGTGTTAACTGACTTATCTGAATCTGTGGTCCTGCTGTTAACTTTTGTTTTGTCTGAATTATTATAGGAAGGTGACAATTGTGGTCTGGTTCAATGGATTGACCCAGAATGGCCAGAACCCATGAAAAATGCACTACGCAAACTTTGGGATATGTATGAGCAGAGTAGGAAAGAGAATGATGCTAAAGAAAAGCTCATAGTGAAGCTGGGAGAACAATTATACACACTGTGAATCTCATGTCATGATTACCTTCAACCTTTTGAAAACAACAGTATGCATCCTTTTCAACGGACCACAAAGAACGGGATGCAGACAAAATCCCTGACTCTCCTTTTCCAAAAATCCAAGCCACAATTACCAAGTCACTCGAAAGAAGCAACATAACTTTCGCAAATTTTCAACGTACCACTATTGGAAGGAAATACCATGCCAATTCCCTGCTGCTATTCCAAATCCAGCAGCGTTACACTAGAGTAACATGGACAACCTGAACATTACACTAGAGTATACTGATTACAAAAGCATCAGATAATTCAGAAACAATAAGGTATTGGCATGAGCATCGCAGAAGAAATACGACAGAAAAATTATAAGAAAATCATAAACCACTTAAGTATCCATATCGCTTATAACATATGTAAACAGATAAAACTCAAAACTATTTATTCAGAGGCAACTAGGGCTAATCTAGCCTGTAAGGACCAGGATCAAGCGGTGAGTACGCCCTCACACAGACAATCCAGGTGGTCCCTTGATTATTTTCTGGATGACTCGTGTAGGCTGTAGGAACGACAGTAAGCCAGCAAATTAACCATCCCTTTAATTTGTTGGTTCATTGAATCCATTAATTGATCCGTTTCCTTCAATCCCCTCCTGAAGCCAAGTTCATCTTTCTAAGATCAGGTGTAATCCACATGGGAGCTGGCCAGCTTGACCAAAGCTCCAGAGACAAAATTTCCTCCATGGAGTAGAAATTATCCAAGTTCATTATTCCCACATCAGGGTCACTATTCTTCAATCCCATTGTCCGCATCACATTATCGTCAGTAAAGTAGGCATGATTTTGCCCTGAGAGTGGGATATTCTTCGGTAGTGAGACAAAGAGATTGATTATGACCAAGAAACAACACACGGTCAGGCAAGTGTTCTATACTCGTAAGTTTACTTCCCAAAGTATCAAATTCATACATTATATATCCCGTAGTGTTCCAAAATACAGATGAGCCAAGATCAGGATCAAAATTATACTGGTCAATGATTCTCCAAATAAGAAGCAGATCGCCCGATGGAGCTTGAACAATGTATGTGTACCCAAAGCCATATATTGAGTCCATTCTTATTATCATCTCCATCGTGATGACATGCCCACTGAAATCAAAAGCATGAAGTTCTCCGGTTGTAATCGCCGCATACAACAGGCCAGCCTTGTAAGTGCGGTCGCTATATTGTTCATGAGGTGGCAGCCATGTCCAGTTATCATCACCTACTCTTGCAAAAGAGAGCTGGCACATTGGATTATGGATGAGCACGATGATGTAGCTTTTTCCCGTGGATGTATCAGCAGGGAAGACAAATGCCTTATAGTGGAGTTTGTGGCGCAGCTTGTCAATAGAAAAGATAGATGGAGAGTGAGGACCGGCATCTGTCCCTGTATGCCATGAGTACTCATACTTATGGACAGCACCATGCTCATCAAAGATGGGATTCACGTGCTCGATGGTGATCACCGACGGAAGAGCGATCTGTTGACATGTGATGGGATTGACAAGGTGCATCTCGGATCTGTCATCAACAGTCACCAGCCAGCCGTGTGATGACCCAATCAGACACCTAGTGCGGATAGGTGGCTCTGGGAGGGTCAACTTGTACGACATCTTCTCTGTGAGGCTGTAGAGGCACGCAACGCTCTCACCGGCAGATTCGGAAGTGTAGAGGAGGCATGGAGTCTGGGGGCGTTTGCACTGCCCAAGGCTTCGGAGGCTGGTATATGCGGACTGCCAGGAGGGGCAGACAGTGCCGGCACGCACAAGGTCGGGGATCTCAAGGTTGGCAAATATGCCCATCAAGATGTCCTGTGGCAGCTCCGGCATGTTGACCATTGTCGTCATTGTCAAAACTCTGAAGATTAGAGAGCACAGATATGTCCAGTGTCCAGCTTTGGCAGCAGGATTTGATGGGAGCAGAATCTGTCTCCAAAGATCAGGAGCTTTGGCCAAACTGACAAAAAAATTCAGTGAAAGTTGGATGAAAGAACTGCAGGCTGCTTGCAACACTTACAGATCACCACGATGCCGCTCCTAATTCAAGTAGGTTAATTAGATCCGAGTCCACGAACGACACACACGCAGAATTAATGGACTGAAACTCGACAAAGATTCGGAGTTTTGGTTGGCAAGCAAGGTCAAAAGGAAGAACACTAACCGGCGGCAGGCGACACGAGGGGATTAATCGGCCGGGATTAGTACACACAACTTATCTTTTTTAAATCAATTTAACCTAAAACTTAACCTATGATTAGTACACACCATCCAAAGCCTCATGCTCAGATTTAAGGACTTTTTGAGTTGGTTTTCTATTTTTTGCGGCACTAATTCACTTTTCGGCAACTAAAAAGGGTGGAATCCTCTTTGGTACGAAATAACGGGTAAATGAGCTCTGTAAGGGACGGAACTTTGCATCATGTCTTCATTTGACACATTCAGGGTGTGCTAAAAATTTGAGATCATTGCAGCAGAAGCTTGATGCACATCGTGTACAAACCGAACACTCTCCCACGAAGTGTAAGAGTTTCGAACAAAAACTGCCATCTTACACAAACAACTCATTTTCTTAAAATCATTTTAACCTCAAACTTTTTCTATGATTTGTGCACACCATCCAAAGCTCAATGCTCAAATTTGAGACCATCTAGGTTTAATAAATATGTTTTTCTTACGAATTATTGGACCTAACTTATCTGTGGCGGGCCGCTCTTAGTGGCTACCACAGCTAACATCTGGATAATTTGGATTATTTTGGCGCGGGTTACCAAAAATATATATTCTTTTTTGCAGGGGTTACCAAAAATATTTTATGGCGGCGATAAGTTTCACCCGCAAATGATGCGGCATAAACTAGTGGCGGGCAGGACTTGCGCGCCCGCCTCTGGTAGCTTTCATCACACGGACAAATTTGGAAGAGTTTACGAGTGGCGGGTAAATTTTTTTGCCCTGCACTGTTATGTTGATTCCAATGACGGGTGTGCGTTGTTACCTGCCACTGCTACGTTTTCAAAATAGCAATGTGGGTTTCTGGCCGCGCCCGCCATTAATTTGAGGCCACATATAATCCTTTTCCCAGTAGTGCGTTGCTGCACTGATGAGGTTGTACCACTCAGCCTATCGGCAGGACACGACGTAGTTCAAGAGGGTGAAACACGGCCAGGAGGTGAGCCTGGCCCATGGAGCGGCGGTCCCCATCCTCATTTCCTTGCAATCGGGGCGGGGCACTAAAAGTTAGTGATGTACTCCCTCCGTAAATATAAGCCCGTTTTAGAGAAGACCACATATGAATGTAAATAGAGGCATTTTAGAGTGTAGATTCACTCATTTTGCTCTGTATGTAGTTTGTATTGGAATATCTAAAAGGGCTTATATTTAGGAACGCAGGGAGTGCATTTTAGTTGCATTGGCTATCATACCACCATCTTATTCCAGCCTAGAGATTTTTCTTCTTTCTGTACGTTACCATTCGCTATAGGATGAAAATAGTTGGCAGTATTATCCTGTTCCTGGACGTGCCTAATCATCGCATGAACCACTTAACTTTCTCCTCACCTAGGACGCTAAATTTGTGCGTGTGCGTCCCTTCTAGAAACACATTTGCTTGTGCGTAGAGTGTTAACATTTAAGCTCTCGATTGGACCGAGCAAATTATCATTTACTTTTTAAACACTCCTCCATCTATTGATGTGAGTGCACCTCCTATTCTCTTTAGACCACCAATAGGCAACCAATTCATAAAAACCTCCCACTCGAATCAGGTGGAAAAAAAATGTTGTACTGCCAACATGCGCCACTGCCAGAGATTTTATGACAGCCTGAGTGTTTTTCTACGGACACTGGGCAAAGCAATACTTTACTGAGTGACGAGGAATGTTAGGAATAACTTGGCATCCGGCAAGAAAAATGGGTGACAGGCAGCCAGAACAAAGAATGGTAAATAATATGCCAAGTGTACTAGATTTGCCTAGTTTCCCGGGGGCTAGCCTAGCAGCCATTTGTCTAGGGTTTGGGAGTGTCCTGCCTGTGACACTTTATAAATTAGGCCAATATATTTTGCGTATACAAGACTACAGATTGCTGTTTGACCATGTCTGCAACGTCCAATATATATGTTCGTTTTCATACCATTATTGTACTCAGATTGCTGCCACGCGTCTGCTTTCTCTACATGCCATTTAACTTTCTTTTGAACGAGGTAACTATCATAGAGATGAACTAGTGCGGTAGGTGGACCATTAAGTAACTCTGCCTCATGAAGTTGTAAATGTAAAGGCATGATCCTTTCCCTTTGCAGCCCCTATATATATACATAACAGGCACCGATGGATGGAACAGCTAGTGTACGAGCATGATATTTCCCACGGAGTTAGTGCAGTCCAGCAAGTAAGTATGATGATTGAATCAATTAGCAGCGAGTCCACTTAATTGGTCGTCGCCAGGCATGCATGCGAGGCATTGGGATCAGTTCTACAAGAGTGACCGGCCTGCATAAGATTCAGATTCCAGCGAGAGCAAGCCTCATCGAGCCGTTCAGTGTCCACTTAGAATGTTGTTCACACAGATGTGTGCACACCAAGTTTTGGGTACTATAGTGTTGCGACACATGTGTAGTGTAGGTTCTCTGATTTGCTGCTCTCTCGTCAGCAATTCAAGCTGAAGCTGCTACCTTCTTCTTATCATCGAAAATAGCTTTTAGTCTGTGTCTGGAGGATGTTAACTTCCTCTCCGATAACAAGAAGCTTGGCCAAGCAGGCCAAGTGCAGGATCTTCACGCTTGTCCAGGTCATTGGTGTCATAACTTTCTTTTAAATGGGTGTCATAACTCTAAAAGTTTAGTATGGCGCACTGTTATGTTGTTCAGTTAAGTTCACTCCTGATTCCTGAATGAGTGTATCGCTCCCCAAAGACATTAATAAGATCGAGCGGTGAATATCGAACTTGGCAAGCCAACAGTTAGGATCATCTCACGAGTTTTTTTTTCCGAAAAGATTCACTGCTTGTCTTCTTAGGCCTTGTACAATACAAGATGTTTAGAGAGGTGTTTATAGAGAAATAAACCAACTTTTTCTTAAGCATCGGTGCTCATTTGCAAGCAATGCATTCTTAGTTAAGCACTTCTCCTGTAGAGATAAGCACTGGTGCTTAAAAAGACTACGTTTATTTTACTAAGCACTACTCGCACCTTGCATTGTAAGAGGCCTTATAAGCTGAATTTAAATTGAGTCCGTCCCTGAGCAAACCAAACGTCCGATGAACCGACCCGGGCGACTCAAGGGGCACCCCATGTCCCAAACCCTAAGGCGACGCCTCCTCTTCCCCGCCCTCTATGTCGCTATCAATGGCCATCCGTCGGCCGGTGGCGGCAGCAGGGCCACTCCTGCGCACTCCCCTGTGTCCCTACTAGTCCTCATTATGGCCCTACTCCAGTGTGGTGGTTATCGCACGCTAGTGGTTGTGATGTGGCGGCAATGGCAGAGCAACAAAGGTGGAGAGCTTTTGAGTGTGGGATGTCAGCGCGGTCCTTGCAACAGTGTTCCTCCTTGCTGCAGTGGGCATCGGGCTGCAGCGGCTTGGCTTGCATGAGGAAGACCGGCAGGTGCTCTGCATGGATACATATTCGGGCGTTCCGTTTACGGATCTAGCTTGCAGCGTTGGCCTGCAAGTAGTCCTGTTGCTAGACACCGTCCTTGTAGTTGCTGAATCATGCTCTATTGCGCTTGCTGCATTGCTCCCCTCGGCGCTCAGTTGTGGTTGGGCATTCGGGTGTCGATCCACACTGGTTATGGCCACCCGTGCCCTCCGGATTGCCGTGGCAACCAGAGGATCTTTTTAAGATTCCTCTCTCCGGATCTGGTGGTTGCAGCTATCGACTTGAACTGAGCTTGCGGGATGTTGCTGGAAGGCCTCTTTTGGGGTTTCGCGGCTCTCACTCCGGTTAGTCTGCCTTCAGAAGTGAGGTGCAAACTATGCTGGCTTGGTACAGAGGATATGGTTGTGCGGCGGTGGACGTGGGATTTCTAACTCAAGACATGTAGCTGCTAAGATCGTGGAGAAGTCATGGCGACAAGACATGATTAACTTCGGTTTGGTGGTGCTTTTATAGAACCCGGTCTTGAGCTGTGGATGAAAACCCTAGGTTTGACCCGAGTCCATTTTATCTGCCAATGGAGATAATTTTACATCATTACCTTGTTGAAGACATTTCTCGGATATACTCGGACTTGTTCTTTAATGTGAAACTCTAGATTCTGGCCTCTAGTGGTTGGATCCGGTGATAGCAGTGCTCGTGCATCACTCCCTGAAGGCATTTCTGTTGAAGAACCTCATTGTCCTTCTGGTGTCAAGATATGGTTGGTGTGAATATGGTCGTGGTTGTAGTTTGTTGATCATTGTTTTGATCGTTTAGGTTTCCTTTTTCTTTTTCTTGGCTTAGGCATAGCTTTGGTCTTGAATGACTTTCCTCTTTGCCGGCGCGTATTTTTTGTGAGCGTGCATTGGTATTGGCTATGTGTACCCTACCTGCGCAGAGGCCAGTTGTGCTCATTGTGTTTGTGTCTACTTGATGCTTCATTTTCGGTTAATAAAACCATCCTTTGAAGGAAAAAAAAGGTGTGTGATACATAGACGCGGCAGCTACACATATGCTTTGAATTCCAGAACCCTCGTCACAGCTTGTCATTTCATTAGGATAAATTTCGTATCATTATCTGTCATGAGTATGAGATCATTTTCGCCATTGGAGGATCTTACGCATGCTCAATTACCGTGTCAACAATGGAGCTAGTTTTTCATTTTCTGCGGGAATTAGAGCCAGGCTTCGAAAGAAGTAGTCTATTATATATTAGAAGTAATATAAGGTGAACTAGAAGCAATTAAAATCGGCTAGAAAATTCCACGTTAATCAGAAAATACTAGCCCGTGATCTTTCGGAACTCCTAAAAATAATACTACGTGACCGTCCAATCTATGTAACATGGTGGGCCTAAGAGGACTTACGTGACATATGTTCAAGGAAAAATATATTTGGTACAACCTCCGACGTATAGCAATAGAAAAAAAAATGGTACAGCCTTCCACGTATAGCATTAGAGAAGAAGCAAAAACAAAATTGAACTATCCCATAGCCCCTACCATGAATGAACCAACAAATCAGCCATCCAAAATAAACTAAACTCTTGGTGGAAAAAGAGCTAATTAATGTGCTGCCCTCGAGGATAGAAAGGATGGCCAGCTACATGAAAAGAAGGACATGTACGTCCCCTTTTTTTTACATCGCATGCACGTTCCCTCCTTATAAAAATAAAAACACAAAAATGTGCATATACATATATAGTTCACAAACACATACATGATGATTAACTAAAAAAGATTGTGCTACTTTGTGATGACTTGAATGTTGTGTATGATGCAATCACGCGCTTCAGAGTTGATCGTGCTATGAGGCATGGGTGTGAGCATTCCCATACAATCGATCCCAAAAAATGGCACACGCATGATCATCCACAACATGCTTATATATAATACAATTGAAAAAATTACGTAGTTCTATAATTTTATTTAGAACTTTAGGTAGTTAGTTACACATTTAAACATTTTTCGGATTGTAAAGGAACAATGGGAATTTTTTTGTTGGCTGGCGGATTAATTTTTATATTATAGCATTTTCGATATCTTAAATGTATCTGGTTTTAGTGGCAGGTGGATTAAATTTAAAATTCAATTTATTGGTCATATATCAGTATTTTCTAAACATTCACTTGGCACATCAATCTGTTCACAGCATAATTTTAAATTTTTATTCATGATTATACGTCATGACTCTATACAAAAAGACAAATTATCTAAGTCACATTCTGAGCTTTACTTTCACGGACTGATAACTATAGAACTAAATATTGTGTGAACAAATGAACTCGGAGCACTCGACCAAAAATCACTTATGTGTACTAATCTAATATTTGAAAAAAAATTATTTGGTCAACATGCAAAACAATTACCATGTAGGTTATCAAATATAAAATGTGCTACATATAGGCATGAACGACTCTACCCAAATGACAACATTATTACTAAGTATAATAAATTGTAAAATCTATGAAAACATTTTAAAAGTATTGGTTAAACGATTTGCTAAAGACTACACATGTTATTCTTATAAGGGAAAAGGCTCCACGGTGACCGATGTACAAAAACTAAAACACATCGATTATTCTAAGGGATAGTGTCTAGGAATTAAAACACAAATCCACCATATTATGCCAATAACCTTACATGTTATTGCCAAAAGGTGAACTAGATTGGAGTGTTTGATTGGAATTTAGGCTGATAGCATCACCTATTTGCATAGTCTGTGTCAACAAAAGGACATCAAACGCAAGATGTGCATGGAAGAGAAGGATCGCTGGGGTAATTGCACATGTGGCTACAAAAAGGGTGGGGGTGATGATCCTATAAAAATATTAGACAAAAATAATAAGTTTGTTGTTAGAAGAATTTAGTGTTAAGGTTACTTCATCTTTATCCACCGTGCAGAAGGTAACATACATATTTATATATACGGATAAATAATAATATCTAAAATACCTAACACAAACCATTATTCGTAGGAGTCTTATATTTGTATAAATGTCAATAGTATGATTTCAATTTTTCTTAGACAAATCAACTAATATATCTATATTATTAAACTTTTTAAAATTCTAGCCCGCGCAACGAGCGGGCCACTGTGCTAGTTTATACCAATAACAGAATGCCATAGTTTTTTATACGAGTTTGTTAGTTTCCAGACATCGATCTATGAATTTCTATAAAACTTTCCAATCCTTCATAGTTTGGAGGATTCTAAGCACGAGCTCAAGCAAAACTGCAAAACTGGAAACATTTTTCTATGAGTAGATATTTATTTGACCATCTTTTCTTTTTATTTTGTGAAGTTTTGGTTAAGTCGTGTCCAAACTCTCTACACATTAGTGATATTAGGAAGATATTTTGACTGCATTTGAGTTTTTTCTTTGAGATGTGCAAGACAAGTTGTGTCTATCTCTTATCCTCTCTCTGGCCAATCAATAAACCTTTTCCTGCAAAACATATGTAGGGCATCCAAACAATATCTATGTGTACTTTATGTGTTTCCCATTTCCATAGAATACACAAGACGTAACAATTCCTATTTTTTCTCTGTTTCAAAATGGGCCTATATATTTGTTGTATACATGATTACAACTGCATAACACAGATTTATGTTTGATCATGTTCGCAACACCCAAAAGATATGTTCATTCTCATATCATTATGCACCCAGATTGCCTCCGTGCATGTACTTTCTGTACATCCCCTCCAACTTTTATTTGAACGGTGTAACTATGATAGAGATGAACTACTGTGGTAGGTGGAACATCAATAAGTAATTGTGCATAATAAAGTCGTAAATTTAAGGCCCATTCACTTCCTAGCCACTATACATAAATACATAATGAGCACCGATGAAGCAACTAGTACGAGACATGATATTTGCCACCAGGTTACAGCGATCCTGCAAGTCAGTACGGTGAATCATTTAGCAACAAGGCCACATCGTTGGCCGTGAACAGGCATGCGAGGCAATGGGATCGGTTCTGTAAGTGACCGGCATGAACATGATCCGGATTCTAGCGAGATCAAGGCTGATCGTTGTATAGCCTGTAGATCAAATCTACGCAGTTAGCATTCTTGTTAGTACATCACCTAGAACTAACCAACTCAGGTAGGAATAAGATTGCGATCTGGCTGTTGGGCACATCATCCTCCCCTTCCTGTACATCATGGCTCGCTATATAAGGAAATCGACCGGCTTCAGTTCCATGCACGGAATCCATCCATTCTCTTGGGTTTTTCACACTCATCTTTCTGCAACAAAGAGATTTTGGTCTGGCTCGAGATAATGTTAACTTCCTCACAGATAACAAGAAACTTACCCAAGAAGGTCAAGAACAGGATCTTCACGCCTCTCCAAGTCACTGGTGTCATAGCTATACTTTGTTGTTGTTGAAATAGGTGTCAAAGATCTGAATATTAAGTATGTTGTCCTGTTCTTAAGTTAAGGTAAATTTAGTTCAGAATGAGCATACCGCTCCGCAAAGATATTAATAAGATCGAACGGTGGATATCGAATGTGGCGGGATAACAACTAGGATCATCTAAGAAGTTACGGTTTCGTTTTCTCGAAAATATGTACTTCTTATATCTTCTTAAATCTGAGTTTAAACTAAGTTCGTTCAACTGACATAGGCCTAACATAAAGGACCAAATTTCTCCTTACGCAATAAATTAAGTGTTCATTGTAATAAGTGGAACACCAATTAGCTGTTCATCGAATCAAGATGACAATAAGTGGAGCACAAGTTAAGTGTTCGTCTAATAAAAGATCGTAATAACTGGAGCACAAATTAAGTGTTCGTGGACTACTAATTAAGTGTTCATCCAATAATTTTATACAATTTCATGATTAACCGTGCAATGATTGAGGTCATCTGTCCTACCTTTCACAGCGTATGCTTACATATTCTTAGTCGTGAGTTTTTTACATCCACTCTTGATTATTCTAAATGTCTCGTAATTATTTAATTAAATTAAATTTTAATTCCATTAGGTATAGACGATGATAATTGTTTCCTTGTATTGCCCTAAGCTCTTTATTCAAAGTTATCTACAAATAGACATAGAAAACTCTGTCCACTTCAACAACAGAACGTGTGAACTCTGAACACGTCACAACAGAACAGAGGCATGAAACCAGCCTCATTGGGCATGGACGCGTGAAGCGTGCATGCATGCGCCCTATTGCGACTCCACCAGTCCACTTTAGACGGCAGCTAGCTACATATTTATACCCAGTACTGCCCACTCCATAGCTCATCAAGCAAGCAGCTCCATCAACCACTCTCTACTCCACTCCTGCGCCTGAGGTACCTAGAGAAGGCAAGAAAAATGGCTGCCCAGAACAAGGAGGTGGATGCCCTGGTCCAGAAGATCACCGGACTCCACGCCGCCATCGCCAAGCTGCCGTCGCTCAGCCCGTCCCCGGACGTCGACGCGCTCTTCACCGAGCTGGTCACCGCGTGCGTTCCTCCGAGCCCTGTGGACGTGACCAAGCTCGGCCCGGAGGCGCAGGAGATGCGGGAGGGCCTCATCCGCCTCTGCTCCGAGGCCGAGGGAAAGCTGGAGGCGCACTACTCCGACATGCTCGCTGCCTTTGACAACCCACTCGACCACCTAGGTATGTTCCCCTACTACAACAACTACATCAACCTCAGCAAGCTTGAGTACGAGCTCCTGGCGCGCTATGTGCCCGGTGGCATCGCCCCGGCCCGGGTCGCCTTCATCGGCTCCGGCCCACTGCCGTTCAGCTCTTTCGTCCTCGCCGCGCGCCACTTGCCCGACACCATGTTCGACAACTATGACCTATGTGGGGCGGCCAACGACCGCGCCAGCAAGCTGTTCCGCGCGGACAAGGACGTGGGCGCCCGCATGTCGTTCCACACGGCCGATGTAGCGGACCTCGCTGCTGAGCTCGCTACATACGACGTCGTCTTCCTGGCTGCGCTCGTGGGCATGGCCGCGGAGGACAAGGCCAAGGTGATCGCGCACCTCGGTGCACACATGGCAGACGGTGCGGCCCTTGTTGTACGCAGTGCACACGGGGCACGCGGGTTCCTGTACCCGATCGTCGACCCCCAGGACATCGCAGGAGGCGGGTTCGAGGTGCTGGCCGTGTGCCACCCCGATGACGACGTGGTGAACTCCGTCATCATCGCACAGAAGTCCAAGGACGTGCTTGCCAATGGACTTCGCCGCGGGCATGGTGGACAGTACGCGTGCGGCACGGTGCCGGTGGTCAGCCCACCGTGCAGGTTCGGTGAGATGGTGACGGACGTGACCCACAAGAGAGAGGAGTTTGCCAACGCCGAAGTGGTCTTTTGATCGATCGTCCAGAGGGAGTAGTGGTTGTGCATGTGCGATCATCATCCATGCCTCGCTGATTGATCGCTTGCAACCGTACGTGTTATTTTTCCTACTACTGCTACTACATTTCAAGTCATGTGTTGTTTGTACTCAATAATGGAAGTGTGGTGTTTACACGCGAATTTCTTGTACACCTTTGTACGTCTAAGTGTCGAGAATGATGAATTTTAGTTCACAAATAGTATGATGGATTAGATTACATACACATACTCGTACGGGAGAACATGAGCTGGAGGACTCCTTCCCAACATGGCGTCCCAGGCCGATGCGGGAGGCCGCCCCGGGCCCCCAACCTGGGCCTCAATCGCCCAAAGGACTAGGCGCACGCCACGGTGATGCAGGCCACGCGGACGATACACTGAGATCGTTCCTCGCTGCAACCCTGGAGATCCGACATGACCACGCCGTGTCGCTGCGAACCCTAGCTTTTGGCCTACACCGCCGCATCGACCTTGTACATCGATTCGAGGGGACAAGTTCGTCGACTGCTTGGTGCATCTCTTCCGCGGCTCCGCGTTAGCGACCTATCCTTCCTTCGGTCCTTCCTGATTGCCCCCTCGTCCACTTATCGCTGATTTATGATCTAATCTGTTATATTGCACATGCCATGTATAAACGTCATATGATGAAGATGGAAAAGGTTAACATCTTTTTTGCTCTCATCAGGATTCGTGGACGTGACGTTGATAATGAAGTTTCAAGAAAGAAACATCTGCGAATCAACCTGTGGTTGGATGGTTACAGTGACTGTGGTATGCCCAGCCCATCAGGGTTCAAGTCCTGGTGCTCGCATTTATTTCTGGATTT
Source organism: Triticum aestivum (assembly GCF_018294505.1). Classification (NCBI taxonomy): domain Eukaryota; kingdom Viridiplantae; phylum Streptophyta; class Magnoliopsida; order Poales; family Poaceae; genus Triticum; species Triticum aestivum. The sequence goes on along the minus strand of NC_057798.1, from coordinate 32,996,984 downwards.
ATTTCATGATTTCTGGCAATGTGCATTCAATGGGAGTAGACGTTCCCGTCGACGACGAGGTGCCTACGGTGACTTCGTAAATTTCAAGATGATATGCCGGTTCAGTCTTTCGAAGGTGCTCATAGGGTTGGGGTGTGCGTATGTGCGTTCATATGGGTGAGTGTATGCACGTGTATATGAGCGCTTGCGTCTGTGTTAAAAAAAACATCTAGAGCAGCAGCAATGCTCGAGTACTATCCTTAATATATTTAGTTATGTCGATATTTTTAGTTGCTTCGGTACTATCCTTAATATATTTAGTTCTGTCCATATTTTTAGGTGTGTGAATATTTTTACTTGCTCCATTAATATTCCGTAATATATTTGTAGTTTGTCATGTTGTTTAGTCTGCCCATGTTAAATAATTGTATAGGTGAGACGAGATGTCTGATATAGTGAAGTTCATATTTTATTACGATCCTGGTATTGTCCAAACAAATGAAATTATGGTTGACCTGAGTGAATTTGAGCACGTAGAGGTGCCACTGACCGCCCCTCAAACATGTTCTATTAGCCAGTTGAAAGAATGGTTGACAACATGTTTAGGGCTGAATACTGAAAAGCACACCGTGGGTGTTCATGCATTGTGACCCGGTCAATTTCAAACATTTTCTTATATTTGAGGCCAATAGAGCGGGACTCTCAGTGGGTGCGCGGATTACAAGGTTGCGAAAGCAGGGGATGCAATCCTTGTGCCTTAGTGCTTCCCGTTGGGAAGGAGGTAATTGCACCTGAAGGTGAGGGTGGTTACGATCCTGGGCAAAGCAGTGAGGGGATGATGCTATCTATGTCGAATGTTGGAGATGATGGTTACAAACAAGGGCAGAGTAGTTAGGTAGAAGGAGAAAATGCCGATGGTTATTATAGTGGCGAGGTGGACGGTGACCAGGTAGATGGGCACATGCAAAACCAGATGGAAGATGAAAATACAGATGTTGACATTGGTCATGCCGATGATACCAACGAGTCAGATGAAGAAGAGAACGTAGAGGATGTGTTGAATCACACATCATGGAATCATGACTTCTCATCAGCAATGACCATGAGCGATGGGCATGATTCTGCCTAGCAATATCACCAGAACAACAATGCTACGGGTGTTATGTATCAAAACAAGAACGCTCTGAAGGACGTAGTCATTCAATAGGCAATGTCCACACAAAGGGTTTCCAGAGCTCAGATGTCAAGTCGGAAATACTTGACAATGGTATGCAAGAACGCAAATTGTCCCGCCAGGGTGCATGGCTAACTCCCTAAGTATGGCACAAGTTGGGTGATCAGTTACCTGGTTCATCCCACATGTCTTATTCCCTGCATCCATCAAGATCTTGTCAAACTTTCGTCCATGCTTATTGCTCGGTTGCTTTACAGCGAGATAGTGGAGTGTAAAGCAGTGGAAGTGAAGGCTATCCAGACAAAAGTATTCGCCAGGTTCAACTACAAAATTTCTTATGGCAAGGCTTGGAGGGCTAAGCATAGGGCGCTTGAGACCTGATTTGGTTCTTATTTCAATGCATATGACTCTGATGTCTGGCTCCTCCACACAATGAAGGACCGGAATCCTTGCATGTATGTCGACATCCAAGACCTCTTCATGCTAGAGTTCCCAACTATGAGGGTGCTGCATTGACTGTTCTTCTCTTTCGTTGTATGCATCGAAGCTTTCAGGCATTGCCAACCGGTGATATGTGTAGATGGCACGTTTCTCACTAGCAAGTACAAGGGTCAGATCCTGACAGCCATTGGTCAAGACGAACAAAATCAAGTAGTCCCACTCGCATTTGCATTTGTGGAGAGTGAGAGCATTGAAAGTTGGACATGGTTCTTCAAGCAATTGAAAATAGTAGTTGTGAAGGATAAGCCCAATGTGTGCATCCTTCATGACAGGCATGTAGGTATACTCGATGCTATAAAGACACTGAAAAACCCTGGTGTCGGTGTCAAAACCGGCGGATCTCGGGTAGGGGGTCCCGAACTGTGCGTCTAGGCGGATGGTAACAGGAGACAAGGGACACGATGTTTTTACCCAGGTTCGGGCCCTCTCGATGGAGGTAAAACCCTACTCCTGCTTGATTAATATTGATGATATGGGTAGTACAAGAGTTGATCTACCACGAGATCAGAGAGGCTAGACCCTAGAAGCTAGCCTATGGTATGGTTGTTGTTGTATATGTCTATCGAATAGCCTGGCCCCGGTTTATATAATGCACCAGAGGCCTAGGATAACAAGAGTCCTAGCCGAATACGCCGGTGGGGGAGGAGTCCTTGTCTTGATCGCCAAATCTTGTGGATTCTTCCTTGTATGCGGCAGCTGTCCGGTCTGGCCACGGCCATGGGGGTCCTCGGCCCAATCCAACTGATCGGGAGACGACGCGTTGAGTACCCCTTAGTCCAGGACACCGTCAGTAGCCCCCTGAACCGGTCTTCAAGTTAGGGACGCTCCTCGATTCTTCCGAACTGTTCTTCATCTTCGGTTGCCGGTCTTAAAAACTGGTTCAACAAATCTTCTCATCTTCTATCTTGAGGATCGCCGAAATGCATTCGACGAGTTTACACGTCGGGTATCCGAGGAGCCCCTTTAAGTTTCCGGCCTTTATCAATGCCTTGTTATTTTTATGCCACAGCTCGGGTTCGGAGTTGTTCCCGGGAGGCAGTGTCCTTTTGCGTCCGAGCTCTAACGCCGGACTGCATTCAAGGTATCTCTTGCAGCCGAGCACCAATGCCGGACTGCTTCCCGGCTCTAACGCCGGAATGTATCCGAGCTCCAACACCGGACTATGTATCCGAGCTCCAACGCCGGACTGTATCCGAGCTCCAACACCGGACTATGTATCCGAGCTCCAACGCCGGACTATATCCGAGCTCCAACGCCGGACTATGTATCCGAGCTCCAACGCCGGACTGTATCCGAGGTGTCGTAAATCACCTTGGTTCAAAGAAGTTTGAAGGAGTTTAGCCGAGCTTAATGCCGGAAATGCCCTCTATGGAGCCAGCCACTAGCGCCTGAGCTTTATGCCGGACTGCTTCCGAGGTGGTGCACCTCCCCGAATGTGGGCCGATTTTTGTCAATATTTTTGATTGGTGCAATTTATTCTCTGCCGAGATACATAGCCAGTAGCCCTCAAGGTGGGTATCGGTCTAAAACCCGAGATGCACATGAAGGATGACATAAGATCGCTGATCCCCGTAGCCGCTGAGACTCAGGTTGATTTGCAAAATTGGTCTAAGGATCAAGTCCTAGCTCGGCAGAATACTTCGGGACACAAAAAGCGGCGTGCTCAGTCCTCGAGACTCAGGTTGGGTGCGGCCGACCAACCTAAGGATCAAAATCTCCTCGGAAACTGTATTGCACTTAAAATTTTCTGCATAGAACAGGCAATGCAGTAGCCCCCAAGACATTGGTCGGGTGGCAACACCAGATCAGGGGATCGATGTGCCCCTTTAATATTTGTAAATAATAAGCCCGAAGCCCATTAGCCCCCGAGCCTTAATGCGGGCACGGGAAGCCGAATTAAGCATCGATATCCATAGTAAAATCACAAATTATGTGTAATGACTCTATGTATCCAAGTACTTTATGTCATTAATGCTCGGGTCCGCATTGTACAAAACTTTGTTGACCGACCATCGGCTTCCACCTCCTCGGCCAATAGCCGAGGAGTGTTTGTCCTACTTTATAAAGCCTTTATGAGGGCAAAGATTTACAACAAATAAGGCAATCTGTCCATACGGTTTTATAAACAAAGGTACGCGGAGAGACATGTTATATTACTGTTTAACAGAAGAAATGTCTTCCAAAGAAAATAGTCCCGCTATCGGTTCCTTTCTTTGGGTTGTCATGCTAAGCATGATCATGAAACCTCAGCTCCAATCTAAGAGCAAAATATCGAGGATTTAGTTTGGGAGGCCAGTTAATAGCCCCCGGTAGTGTTCGGCGGCAGTCGAGGTCAAGCCGTAAACACTTCGGCCATTGTTATGAATGGCCAGTCGTTTAACGCCGTCATCGGATCGCCGACCAGTTTATGCTTATTGTGACAGTCAGTTTTCGGCTTTCTCCACTGAGGTGCTTAACCATGTGAGCTGGAAGCACAATCGCAGTGGTTCTCCCTTTGCACACCTAGCCGAACAAAGCGGAACATATGAGGCAAGCGTAGGAGCCGGGCAACCCAACTATTGACCGAAGACACAATTCGAAACCGATGCATATATAGCAATATTCGAGAATGTTTTTTGTCAAATCTCTAAAGGTGTCCGGCGTTGCACTGCGAGACTTGTGCTGAAAACACACAAATAGTTTAAAAGTGCCATGGGCTTGAAAAGCCAAAAAACTTATTCAAAAGGTTAATGTTGGAACTAGATCAAGTGTTCGGTGTCAATCCGAAAATTGGACTTTAGAAAAAAAAAGGTGATTTTGCCGTGCTTTAACATGACACATCCTATCTCAAAACTTCAAGCGGGTCAGCCTACGGCTTCAACCTCCTATCCCGAAGGCGGAGTACTTCTTACTAGGCCAGTTTAGCAAACTAAACTCTAGCGGCTTTGAGAGAGAAATTAGGCTCCCCGGCTAGTGACTGCACACTTGTGTCGAAAAAAGGAGTGATAGATAATAATAAAAACTTTGCAACGACTAAGAAGAAAAACACTTATCATAAAACGGCTCATATAAATTTAAGAGCCCCTAAGTGACTTGGGTAAAAGAATGATTGCATGTACCGAAGTACTTATATCATATCTATGTTCAACCGAACTTTAAACGCGTCTTAACCGACCGTCGGCTTCTCCCTCTTCGGTCGAGGACTGAAAAGTGTTATGTACTCCATCTATCGAGAATATCGACGGTGTTTCCAGTAACCAGGCAATCAGACCATAAGGTGTAACAGACAAAGCGCGCTCAGGGAACTTATGCTATATTACTGCGAAGTGTAAGAAGCATCTTCGAAGAAAATAGTACCCCCACTGATACCTTTCTTCGGTGCTCATTGTTATTATGAGACTTGTGCAATAAATTTTTTGTACTCATGAGTTCCGTTGTGTGTCGATCATGATTGAAAACAATAAGAGCGCTAGCTTTCGGCTTCACCCAGTCTGAGGTCCGGCTCGGGTGACCCGACGTGACAATCGCAGAGGTGCTCCCTTTACTCCCTAGCCGAACAATCGGGAACGTAGGGGTAAGCATAGGAGCCAGGCAACCCAGCTTGCAAATCGCTTAAGTCAGCCCGACAGGCGGGACCCACCTGTCGGATTCGCTGTTTTCTGGGCTAAAACGAAGAATCAGTGCTCCGCGTTACAGATTAGACCCATTGTTGGTGGTTTTGTGTGCCCTGCCTCAAATGTGGTACCGATCTGTTACCCTAGCCCATAATGTGATGGTTTTGGGTAAATAACTCTTCTGGAAACAAGTTTTCAAACTTCAATAAGCGGACGAACATTTGACCGGCAAAGTCCTGCATAGTGGCCCGAATGCCCACACCTTGAGAGACAGGCCCAGCCAACACCGTGTCTGACATCTCCAAATCCAATACCGGGGACGCCGCCAACGAACAAGACAACCCCTTCATGAAGCCATGGATGCTCACGCCATGACACCGCCGATCGCCATCCAATCCAAAGAACGAGAACTAGGGTTTTCTCGATGGCCGAAGAGAGGCACAAATAAAAACACTCGGGGCGCTATGCATGACTTTGTTGGTGCCTCCCCCATGGCTGCCGCCTCCGGCCTGGTTGTGTCTTACGGCTCGCTTGCAAATCCCTAAATGGGCTTTGAGGGGTCTATGTGGTGAAATCAGCCGAGATCAAGCAGATGATGATGTCTGGAAAACTATGGATGTCTTTGCAGAATTGGGTTCAAAGGATTCTGGTTTATATTACAGAGTACAACCTGACAGTGATAGTCGCATAAGGAATTTATTGTGGTCAACTAGTGCAAGCAGGATGCAGTATCATTACTTCGGAGATGCAGTAACATTTGACACAACATACCGTACAAACCTGCATGATATGCCGTTTGGTCTGTTCGTTGGAGTTAACAACCACTTTCAGAGCATTATCTTCGGTGATGTGCTTGTTAGGGATGAGACAACTGAAACATTCGAGTGGGTGTTTAGCAAATTCATCCACATGATGGGCGGCAAACATCCTCAAACCATACTTACAGGTGAGAATGTCAACTCCCATAATTTTTGTTATCTGTACAACTTCAAACACATAGAAACCCAGATGCGTAGGTGAAACATAGAAGGTATAATATTTCATAAATTCATAGTAAGATAGAGTAATTTGACTACCAACCAATTTATCTGCTTGCTAACAACTAGATGATTCACTCCCCAGATCAGTGTAGAGCTATGGAGCTTGCAATAGAGAAAGTAATGCCAGACACCACACACCAGTGGCACATCCTAAAGAAGGCAAAAGAAAAACTTGGTGCATATTACACAAAGAGAAGCAACTTAAGAGCGGAGTTCCATAAAATCGTCAATCGCATGCTTATAGAAGATGAATTTGAAAGTGCATGGGCACAGCTGCTTGAGAGATACAGTTTGCAAAAAAACGCTTACCTTGCACACATCTATGAAGTTCGGGCAAAGTGGGCAAAACCGTACTTCAGGGGCACATTTTGTGTGAAAATGACAAGCACACAGCGTAATGAGAGTGCAAGCTGAAGGGATATGTGCCAGCAAGCTGCCCCATGCACGTTTTCGTAAGGCAATATATGAGGCTTCTTTTTGATCAAGAGGCAAACGAGAACTATGAAGAGCGGCGAACAAAGATAGTGAGTTGCTTCAAAATTGTATTGAATATCCATACTTGTAATTCTACATTTGCAAAATCATGGTACATGCTAACAAAGAATTTCTTTATGTTCAGACATTGCCAGCTATGAAGGTAAACACACCACTGAAGTTCCATGCTAGCGAGATTTACACGCGAGCAATGTTCGACAAATTTGGTGAAAACATGTATGAAGCAGGACAATACATAGTAGAAGAAGTTGAAAAAGGTTCGAAATATTATGTACACCGGTACCACCCGGAGAAACATGACAAGTGGTGCAGAGTACTGTACATAGTACATGTCCTCGCTCAGGATGAAGAACTGACATGTGAATGTGGCAACTTCGGTCACAGAGGATTGCTATGCTGCCATTCAATTAAGGTACCAACTCATCATATTGAGATAAAAAATTGTAACATTTTAGCTGTCAGACTCACTTGAAAAAGGCATATATGCTGAAACAAGTACAAATTGTATTGCAGGTTCTTGATTTCTTGGGTATAGACAGAATTCCATCAAAGCATATCTTGAAAAGGTGGACAAAGGATGCCAGAGATATACTTCCAGATCACTTGGAGTTAGCTGGAATCTTGTCTTTTTGTAGGTGGGCCAAGTGATCTGGAAGTTGGTGATGCAAATCCAATCGCATATGCTTTAGAGGTTGTGAAACTTGGTGATGCAAATCCAATCGCATATGATTGCGCAATGGAACTTCTTAGGGCAGCAATGGATAAACTGACTCCTTTAGCTGCTGAGCATGATGGTCTGGGTTTGGGACACAGACTAGAATTCAAGAAGACAAAACTTGCAGAATTGAGTCTGCTGCAAGGGCCACATAATGGACACATGTGCGACGATGAGGGTAGTGCCATAGTAAATTTCATTGGATTAGCAGCTCCAGAACGCAAACAGAAACCCGGACGACCAACAAACAGCAGAGACAAGCCTCCGTACAACGACCAATCTGCAAAGAGCAGAAATTTTTTGGTTACATCACAACTCGATGCAGTTGTCGGATGCGGCACAAGAAAACGAACACGGTTCTGCATTATATGCCGTGGCCTGGACACAAAAGCACAACATGTCCACAAAGAGGGGACACGCCTCAAAAGAAAAGGAAAGAACCGAAATGCTCAATCTGCGGAGTGGGAGGGCATCGAAAGAACACCTGCAACAATCCTAAGATTGTGGCACTCATGATTCTGCTATCAAACAGTGATTAGTCTATGCAAATCACAAAAATCATGTCAAGCAGCACTGAAATTCTGCCTGTTTCCTACTGTATCCTGCTTGATCAGTGCCAGGCCCCTGAAGTACATTGTGTACTATCAGCTTAGAAATCTGTATTTGGCTGAACCCTGGGCTTTGTAGATGAGTTGTTTAGAACTAATTTTATGCTGCTATAACAGAGATCTCATACTAATCTTAGTGTGCTACTGATGAAATGTTCATCGACTATCCATCATACACATATATCTCCATTTGTATCTCCTGTTTTCGTGTTACTTTTAGCAGAAATCCCAAGCCATGATTCGTGAATGCAAGCATTGCAAGTACTACTGAATTCTACTCCCTCCGTCCCAAAATATAAGAACGTTTTTTACACTAACATAGTGTAAAAAATGTTTTTATATTTTGGAACGGAGGGAGTACCTATTTGTCCTTTGTATCCTGAATGCTCACTGCCAGTTCGCTCACCTAAATTATGTACTGTGTTTGCCTGATACCCTGAATTATGTGGATGTATTGTTTTTCTATGCGACTATGTGGATGTATTGTTGAAAACTAGGTTTAATGCTGCTGTCAGATAGCCTTCGTATTAATCTTATGTGTGGTAATGAACACATGTTAATCCTAGGAAGGTATGATGAAATCACGAGCACATTCTTCTGTACATGCTATGCTTGATAAAATAGATGTGACCGACAGCACAGTGCACACCCTCTCTTCTGTCCAAACATGGGCGCGGACGCGGCGCTGTGCACTTACAGTTTGATTTTTGAATCCTCTTCGAGCACCCGCCCAACAAGGCATGTACTTAATACCCTGCTACTGTGAGCCACCATCAAGTGAGTTTGCTACTACTTCAACTGAGCAAGCTTTACCACCTGCTCACAGACTCCAGGCAGATCTACTTGCCGTCGCTAGCCTCAAGATCACGCCGAAGGAGGCGCTGCTCCAGGCCACGCAGAGCGGTTGCTGCATGAAGTGATGCGCCAGGTACGCTCTGTATACAGCGGATTCCACAATCCGGATAGGGAACCATAGGCAGGGCGACCGGATCTGCAGCTTGGTTGACGTCTGCCATGGGCTCTATCTAGGGTTCTTCCTCTCGATTTTGGGGGAACAAATGAGCAGATAGGGACGGGGGTGGTGGGTCGCTCGGATAATAAGTGGCCTCGCTGGCCCGCACCGCACCGCTTCGGCGCTTCCCGCTATACGACGATGACGCCGGACGTAAACGGCATCAGCGGCACATGGTTAACCTTGTTCCCGTATCACTGGTACACTTTGGCCCATTCCGTTAGAGCCGAACGACCGTCTAAACCAACCTCTGTTATGCACGCATGCAAAATCATACCTCCTCATATCCCGTACATCTACCGTCTAAAACAATATAATAACGCCTACAGCATGCATCCCGATAGCTCGTCCGATGGTTGGCGATACCAAGAGCATGCGCGCTCGTCCACTCCTACCAATTTCCGGATTACAAGCACATCAGATAATTCAGAAACAATAAGGTATTAGAGAATGTATTTTTAGCTCCCTGGTGTCTGTACACCCCCTTATCTACACCGTTCGTCATGGACTAGCGTTCCTCATGATATGAACCATGCGCAGGACCGGTCGGTGATTACAACGCTAAATGTTGCCATTAGACTAGCCATAGTGGGTAGTAACATAGAGTAGTAACATGCATATGTTACGGGAGACGTTACGCGTCCGCCGGGTGATCCGTATGGAACATCCTTCACCTCGACAGCCATTCGATGTACGCGCGCGCAGCCGTCCGATCTACTTTTGACACGCGGCTCGGTCTCCTTCCCCGACTCATTAATTTCTGAAACAACGGTCGAGTTGCAGAAACAAGCGTCTCGCGAGCCATTCGATGCGTGATGTGAGACGTTCAATCCTCCTCTCTAATTTCCTGCAACGACGCACTTGTTACAAGATCTGGTCTTCTCTGATTTCCTGCAACAAGACCTTATTGTGAAACCTTATCTTCTACAATTTTCTGCAACAAGACTCATGTTGCAAAACTTCTTCTTCTTTAGTTTTCTGCAACAAGACCCTTAGAAAAAAATGCAAACAACATCTCCCGCCGCGTCTAATTTTCTCCAACAACATTTTTCACGTGTCTAATTTTCTGCAACATCTTTCACGCGTCTAATTTTCTGCACATCTTTCACACGTCTAATTTTCTGCAACAGGATCATTGTTGCAAAAATTGCAACAACATCTTTTGTTGCGTCTAATTTTCTGCAACAAGACCCTTGTTGCAAAAATTAAAACAACATCTCCGCCGCATCTAATTTTCTGCAACAGGACCCATGTTGCAAAATTTGTAATAGCATCCCCGGCCGCTCGCGTACTTGTGCAATCTAGCGCTCCCCGTAGGCGCGGCGTATTTTGTGGGTCCATCAATCCGGTCGGCAGGGATGCGTTGTCGCCGCTAGGTGGCCGGCGGGTATTAGAGCTCCGCCGGTTGTGTGGGGCCGTGCCATGGCCGATGGCGGAGTGAACCGGGCGGGCTGCATCTAGGAGGGCGAAGGTCATATTGGGTGTGGTAGGGCGAGGTGTTCCGAGATGTAGCAACCTGTGGTGGTGGTGGTGGCGCGCCTCCGCGCTGGCCTAGCCATGGTTGCGGCTAAACCAGCATGCAGACGATGAGGAAAGGAGAAGACGGGTGGGGATAAGATGCATGCGATTTTTCTGGAAACATGGCAACGTGTTGTGTGGACCCTAGGACACGTGTCAACTGCTGCAGGTGGCGGACTTCTTCCCAGAAATCAGTCGGTAGATCATCAGCGTTTCCCATATGTTACTAGTCTATGTTACTACCTCCACAGTGGGTAGTAACATAGAGGTAGTAACATGGAGGTTGCCATTTATTGTTCTGTGGGATCTATAGTACTACTTTAACTTTGTGATCTATATGTGGCTTGTACCTCCACAGCTGGTCGGTCCATCAGTGCACAATTAAAAATCCACCATGTTCACACAATAACAATCCATCAAGTTCACACAATAATAATCCATCAGGTTCAGACAATAAACTGACCGGGACCACAAAAGTGTTGAACAATCCATCAGGTTCACACAATAAACTGACTGAGACAAAATGCAGCGGGACTATCCATTTACTTCACACCATTAACTGACTGAATGTAGCTGAACAATCTATCCTCTGATATGCTTCATAGTGCATCACTTCTTTCCCTTCAATCACCTTGCCAAACAGTAGACAAATAATAATAGTCAGTACCTGATCCGAATGGTATGATTCAGGTTCACAACAAAAATCAACCTATTGACAGACAAACTATAAAAATACCTGAATCTCCTTCAGGAAATACCATGGGCTCCATTTTACTCAAAGCATTAGCAAGTCGAGCCTTTTCAGCATCATCCATCTTAGATGTGTCCGCTAAAAGCATTTTGGAGTAAACATCAAACAGTTTTGTTTTGTTGTTGATCTTCGCGGTCTCAAGCTGTTGATTTGATAGAATCACCTGGCTGTCTATCACCTGGCTGGTTGGATCTTGGTTACCACTTAATATTCAGGTTACCACCAGGGAGCAGGACATGAATATCTCTTTAATTGATTTATTTCCTTGTTGTGAGCAGATTCTTGTTGATGACGACAATGGTAGCTTGGAGCAATGGCGGTAAGCCGTTGATACTGTAGAATGGAGCAGCAGCGAGGGGAGATGAGTTGTTGGTGGATGAGTGGAGGCCCTGAGGCATGTCCCTGACGCTGATGGGTGGACTGTTGTGCCGCCTAGGCATGGTCGGCCTGGGCACTAGTTAATTAAGACAGGAGAAGCAAAACTTGGCGCTGTTTGGTCTGAAGGTAAAAAAGTGGAGATTTTTATATAAGTCAAGGCATCATTGTTTTTTTTATCTCTGTACATCTGATTCTAAAACCATTTTGTTTCTGTAAGTAAGCGTATGATATTTCTTTGTTACCTGATTGTTCTTAGAGGTGAGGATAATTACCCATAAGGATGATTTTGCAGTTTTAATCTCATAAAATTCAAAGATGTGCAATCTTTGTGATAATTAGTGCTTAATCTGGTTCTTTTTATGAACTTCCATGATTGGGAAATCCTGTTGGATTAGTGCCATCTAGATCTGGTTGTTGATGTTGCAAATTCTGAGTTAATTGACATTAGTTGAACACAATCATGTGGTGTCAATCCTAAACATAGAAGGTGTATTGATCCATACAATTAGGAGTTGATTGCTAGCCATATTTGTTATGTGAGGATAAAAGTGCTTACTTTCATAAAAACGTTTTTTGTGCAAAGTCTACTTTGACCTACCTTGGGCATAGTTTAGAAACCCAAATTTAATTTGCAAGGATACGATGGCTGCGTGAGCATGCCTAGCTAATACTACTATTGTTTGTTGTGAGTAGTATTTATTTATGCCCGGGGAAAGTTTTGTTGTGCTGCTCAGAGCCCAATCACTATTTTTTGCCACTTACCCTTGGGTTGGTTAGCGATATCGGTCAAGATATTGTGCTCCAGTGGTTGAATTAGTCAGTGGTTGAATTAGTCAGTTGTTCTCCTTGCTCCTACAATATTAATTAATTTTGTCCAGTGACTGAATCTCCTTTTCCTGGCCATGGTTGAATATTTTTATTCTCTAGATCTTGAGAGATAGATAAAGATTACGTTGCTAGAACTTGAACACATGCTTGTCCTACTATTTCCATTCCTAGCTTGATGTCGTATTAGTGAATCTCTGTTGTTTATTCACTCGCTGAGCTAGTAAGTATAAAGTTTATATTGACTATAAGCAGGACAGGATGAAACTCTATAACTGATCACCCAGTCCATCCTTCTACAGATGAACCCAACCCAGACTATGCGTTCCCAGAACCGTAGGTTAGCTTATAAAACTAAATCTGGACACTTCTGGAACTAGAACCTTAGGTCCAGAGCTTCCTTTTTTCAACAGTGAAAATGCTGGTGATTGGCTGGCCAATTGTGCTAATGAAACACTTGATATTTGGGTTGTGCTTCTGCCAGCCAGTTATTGCTGGACTTGACAGGATGATGAGCCGCTTATTTGTACACCCCACCCGGTGAATTCGCGTAAGTTGATTCATGCGCTCACTAGATGTAACATTCCCGTCGCCAAAAGATTCACAAATTGTGTCATCTCTGCTTGATGCTATCTATGTGTGTAAAATATTTTCCGAAACATAAGATTACCCCTCTCTGTTTGTGTTCTTAATCATGGCCTTATCAAATCAAGGATTAGGTCATGAGGTTTCTTATTTCTCCCATTTTTAGCCCTGCCCGTATGACCGCTTGTTTGAATGATCATCTTTTTAGCCCTGCATGTTTGAATGATTCTAACATACTAAGAGGCTTTCAATCTACATTGGGTGCTCTGCTCCCTTTGATTTTATTTTTCTTACCGTTTAGGTGCCTAGTGTGTCTTCCGTAAAAAATCACGGAAATTGTCACCTGCAAGCTCACATTAGGATAGGAAGAATATAAAACAAACTTCAGAATTTATTTACAAGAATATATGGGGATTTGCATCTTCCAGTTGAGCATCACATTGTTCAACTGAAAGTGTCTCTGTTTTATTTTCTCCTGGGAATGGATTTGACATTGTAATAGTGTATTTAGTGCATTTGCACTAGAAAGCAGAGTCCAAAGTTTATAGCTTTATCACCTTCATCGGTTTTCAGGGCTTATATTCTTTAGGGTCACACAGAAGTAGAATAGTTTCTTGATTTTATCGTGAGGTTTGCTTACAACTGATTCAGTCTGTATTGTTTGGCGCTGCTATGAGTTCCTTTTCCGTTCAATCAATTAGTTTCCTACCATTACTTACATGTGCTCATTTCCAGAAAGGAGATGATGTACTACTCCCTCCGTTCCAATATAAGTGTCATGGTTTTAGTTCAAATTGGAACTAAAACCAAGACACTTATTTTGGAATGGAGGGAGTAATTCAGAGTATCATATCCTTGTAGCATCCTACTGATCCTTGTTGATGTTTCTACTACAACATTTGAGCATCAAGATGCAACAACTTTTTGAGGCCCTCATGGTTTTAGTTCAAATTGGAACTAAAACCAAGACACTTATTTTGGAATGGAGGGAGTAATTTAGAGTATCATATCCTTGTAGCATCCTACTGATCCTTGTTGATGTTTCTACTACAGCATTAATTATTTCTAGCAAAGATTCTCCCTGACAACTGATTCAGTATGTATTGTTTGGTGCTGAATTTGGGTTATGAATGAGAAGTCCCTTGTTCTTGCTTTTTTTCTGGTTCATGTTGGAATCCAAAGGTATTTAGTTTTTGCATGACTTGTTGGCGCGATTTCATCAAATTTCTCAGTTATGGTACTGAAATTTCTGGCCACTTGTGATCCATCTTCCTTGTGATGTTTGTTGGCACTTGTGTTCCATCTCCTTTATCACCAACTGTCCAAGACATATGAAAGCCCTTGGCTGGTGTCGTGGTTTCTTTTACTTGTTTCTGAAGCTTAATTCTCTTTTGGCAACAATGATCATGTATTCATTAGAAACCACCCTCTAGTGTTGGTGCTGGGTTTGGTTTGGTAGATGATGCTTGGTTGTATGGCACACATCATTCAAATGTTAAGATTTCATTTTGCTACCTACCTGATGAGCATGCTCAATTTGCACAATGACCTATTTTTTCTTTAAATAGCATCTGTGGATGTCCTTGTCGAAGGAAAGGTGTTCTAGGAAAAGCATCTTGCCTGTGGAAACGACAAGTTGATGGCAAAGAAAATTTTACCTATTTACATTCTGCATGTTTCTTATCTGTCCCTTGCTATATTTCAGCGACACCATCGTTGTGTGACTGAAATTTCTGGCCATTTGTACTCCCTCTCATGTCTTGCTCAGGAGAGCCTTAACGCCTCCCAGGACGCAAAGGGCATGGCAATGTGATGCCTCTATTTTTTTCTCCACCCAACCAATTTTCTGGTCTGGTTAGTTTTAACACATGTACAGTTTGTCCACCCACCCAATCTGTTTTTTGTCATTTTAAGAGATGGTTCTTGTCTTCAAAATTGGAATGAGACCCAACACTGAATTATAATGCCATTTTTGTGGGTAGGAAACTAGTAATGCAGTGTTCTATGTGTTTTTCAGCATGACATTAGAATGTGGTGCTTTTACTAGAAAACCACTCCTGCTTAAGAATTAACCAACTACTCCTGGTTATAGAATAAGAGGCACTACTGACATATGTAATCAATAATCATAACATTTTTGGCTCATCGCTGGATTTCGTTTCGTTTTGTTCTGTTGGGCGGCAAATTGAATTGAGTTACTTTATTTGTTGGTGGACTACAGGTTCTATACCATCTCGGCGCAGTACCTGGAGTTCAACAACAAGGACAGGACCCTGGTGCTGTAGTTCTCGGTCAAACACGAGCAGGACCGCGACCAGAAGAAGTTAGGCAATGAGACCCCTTACAGGTTCGCTCCATCTTCATCTTAATCCATCTCCGATCTGTCAATTGGTTGGTTGGTCATTAGTGATCTAGCTCGATTCAAATTACAACATCATGTTATGGTTGTGTGTATATAAAGGTGTTGTTGTAGGCTACCATGTTGTTGTCCTAGACGTACTTCCTTTCCAACCAGTCTGAAGCTGAGACGAGAAGATATAGGCGTCGTTGTAGGCTATGGGGGGCAAAATCATTCATTCTTGTTATGGATAATCCCCCGATTCGTCCCTGCAACATTAATTAAGTTTATAATCTTTGTATTCTTGAAATGCTATGGTGGCATGCTACTGGGAAGAACCTTCTCAGTTCTCTTAACACTGAATTTTATAATCTAAACAACTCTGTGTTTTTCTCTACCCAACCATTTTTCTGGTCTGGTTAGTTTTAACACATGTACAGTTTCTCCACCCACCCATTAAGAGATGGCTCATGTCTTGGAAATTGGAATGAGGCCCAATACTGAATTATAATGCCAGTTTTCGTGGGTAGGAATGTAGTGTTCTATGTGTTTTTCACCGTGACATTAGAATGCGATGCTTTTACTAAAAAACCACTCCTGCTTAAGAATCAACAGAACACTCCTGGTTATAGAATAAGAGACTTTGCAGACATATATAATCAATATACTCATAAGTTTTTTTTGGTCGTTGTTGGATTTCGTTTCGTTCTATTCTATTGGGCGGCAAATGGAACTGAGTTATTCTGTTTGTTGGTGGACTGCAGGTTCTACACTATCTCGGCACAATACCTGGAGTTCAGCAACAAGGACATGACCTTGTTTCTACAGTTCTTGGTCAAGCACGAGCAGGACCTCGACTTTTGAGGCCCTCATCACCAATTGTCCAGCATTTGATCCATCCATCCATCCATCCACCTCTAAGAGGAAGAAACAGATGAATCAAATAACAATGCGATCTCTATGAGCTGATGGGTTCGTCGGAGGAGAAGAAGGACCTCTTCTCTTCATCAACACCAAGAGAAATCATGACCCACTCAAGCACAGGTGCCCCAGATTCGTACCCACTAAATCTTAATTTGTTGTTTTGTTTCCCTGGGAGTGGGAGTGGGAGGCGCATACATATATCATTCAAACTTAGGATGACCTTACATCTGTTGATATGAGCGATGCTTTGTCTTGTCAGGATGATTTTGAATGTGTTGGTTGCTTTATAAAGGAATGAATTTGACTGCATAAGTGAATGGGTTTCTGGATTCCCAACATGCAGCTTCATCCTTATTAATTTGGACCATGCTTTTCTGTTCTGGTTGTACACTACTACTTTGCATCTGTGCGGAGTCGGCTTTTTTCTCCTGTTTGTCCATGTGGATGTATCGAGTCCACTGCAAGTGCATCGGTGTGCTAGTCGTTGCTGTTGGTTTTTGCTGTCTTCACCAACATGATTTTTTTGCTTGTAAAATAGTGGTCTTGTACAAGTATAGCTAGATACAGAGATCATGGAAGCATAGAGGAGGGGGACTCGGACTGATTTTGGGTTATGAATGAGAAGTCCCTTATTCTTGCTATTTTCTGGTTCATGTTGGAATCCAAAGCTTTTTAGTTTTTGCATGACTTGTTGCCGCGTTTTCATTGAATTTTCAGTTATGCAGTTGTTATGGTACTAAAATTCCTGGCCACTTGTGCTCCATCTTCCTTGTGATGTTTGCTGGCACTTGTAATGTGTCTCCTTTATCACCAACTGTCCAAGACATATGAAAGCCCTTGGTTGTTGTCGTGGTTTCTTTTACCTTGTTTCTGAAGCATAATTGTCTTTTGGCAACAATGATCATGTAGTCATTAGAAACCACCCTCTAGTCTTGGTGTTGTATTTGGTTTGGTTTGGTAGATGATGCCTGGTTGTATCAATCATACACATTGTTCCAATGTTAAGATTTCATTTTGCTACCTACTTGATGAGCATGCTCAATTTGCACAATGACCAGTTTTTTTAACTAGCATCTGTGGATGTCCTCCTTGGATGTGGATGTCCTTCTTGGAGGAAAGATGTTATAGGAAAAGCATCATTTCTATGGAAACGACAAGTTGGTGCCAAAGAAAATTTTACCTGTTTACATTTGACATGTTTCTTATTTATCCCTTTTGTTATATCTCAGTGATGCCATCATTATGTGACTGGAATTTCTGGCCTTTTGTACTCCCTCTCATGTATTGCCTGATATATAGGACAACTCTTTCACATGCATGGCTTTGCTAATCCATCACTCCAACAGCGTGCGTGCAATGCAGTGCAATGCTTGTCAACAATGAAACTAAACTAAACTCAACTAGTAGCCCAGGTTCTGGGATTGGGGAAGTGGCTTGTCGTGTAGTAAAACATAACTTGCTGATATCTTAACTTGCAGCTTCATCTTATTAATTTGGACCATGTTTCATGTTTTGGCTGATGCATTGCATTGTTGTACACTACTATTTTGTATCTTTTTGGAGTAAGCTTGTTTCTCCTGTTTATCCATGTGGATGTACTGATTCCACTGCAAGTGTGTCGACATGCTAGTCGTCACTGTTGGTTTTTTGCTCTCGTCACCAACATTAAATTTTCTTGCTTGTAAAATAGCAGTCTTGTACAAGTATAGCTAGATAGAGAGATTATTCATGTTTGACCTGTTAGTGTGCAACATGAGCTTCTTCACTGACAACAAACTCATTTTGGCTGCTGACTTGTTTTGTTCTGAAAATGGCGGTTGTTGTAGCTTGGGGTGGCAAGCCTTCCTGAGGTCCTTCGCGTGGTCATGCCATGCCTCTTGTCGGTTCGCTAGTTCTGTGGTTTTGGTTTCAGCTAGCTCTTGAACGGGTGATGAAGTGGTTCGGCCTTGGCTAGCGACATTGAAGGTACTCTCTTTTTCCAACTCTGGCTTCCCCTCTTTCTCTGGGCACATGGTCATCAATGGATATGCAATGATGCACATTTATGTTTTAGATACCCTCATATGCCCTTTTCCACTAAAGAGTTGATCAGGATATACTCTCATGTTAGTTGTGAACCTTTTCTTATTTACAATCGAGGGGTAGGAAGTTACCTGAGCATTAATTGAATTCATAGGTTAGCTTATAAAGTAATTCTCGCCACTTCTGGAACTAGAACCATAGGTCTAGAGCTTCCTTTTTTCAACAGTGAAAATCCTAGTTATTGGCTGGCCAATTGTGCTAGTGAAACACTCGAGATTTGGGCTATACCTCTGCCAGCCAGTTATTGCTGGACTTGGACAGTGTGATGATCCCTTTTTTTGTACCATGGGCTGCATTGGTGCAGAGTAGCTATCAATATATGTGTGTGTTTGCCTTCTGCACATATTTTTTTCCATGTATTTCATACACATGGCATTGTGGTTGATTATCTGCTTCTCATTGCCACCGTTTCCAATACTTTGTAGTATGCCTGGTTTGGTTCATGGGGTAAGGTAAAGTTTCCTTTGCAAAAGTGACCCGACTTTGGAAAACCAGTAAATCATCAACAAAACTGCTCATATCGCTACTCGTCATGTAAGCTTTCCTTCTCTTGTCCACTTCAAGTGCGTCGGTGTGCTAGTCGTCGTCTCAACTTGTAGTCCAGGTTGTAGTCTGGTTGTGAGATTGGGGAAGTGGATTGTCATCTAGTAAATACAACTGGTTGATTGATATGATAGATGTTGTTGCTGCCCTTTTGACATTATATATCATAAATGGAAGAAGCACTGGTACTGATGTTTACTGGACTGGTGTGCAGGTGCTTGTGCGATGATGCGTCAAATGCTTTGTTGGCATCCGTCGCTATGCTGGTGGTGGTGTGACTCAAGAAGGATGGACAGAGGTCGTGGTGATGAAGCCCGAGGCCATGATGATGGATGGAGCCCTTGGTTGCTGTTCGTCGAGATTAGTTAGTTGTTTTGAGAATCGTTGTGCTATGTTGGTAGGATGGTTGCACTGGAGTAGGTAGGTAGTAGCTCTAAGATATTATCCATCCTGGTAGTTGTATTGATGGATGGAATAGGACGAGGCAAAGCACACTGTTGTATTTCTACTCACAACAATATGATGTGATATATAATACAATTGTTTCAATGCTTCTCAAATTTGTACCCAACGTGTTATGCTGCCAAAATTTATAGCCGAAATTCCCACGACTTGTCGAATTTTTGGCCTTCTTTGTAAGGAAACAAATGCTTTAGGGTGTTGACTGCAAAATGTTGGCGTCCCCTATGTAATGTTCATACAATACATTGGGGTCCTCTGTGTAATGGCCAGAAGGCCCCGCCGGGCCCAGGCGCACCCCGGAGTGGATCCTAACATTAATGGTGCAAGAGAAATTTAAACCCTTGCTAGGATGCTATTTTGAATCTCTCCTAACAAGTCAAACTACTTGATTTCTATACTGACTTTTTTTTGACTTGCTAGGATGCTACAGGGTCGACCCATAGGCCGGGCAAACAGGGCGACCCCCCTGAGCCCTGAGATGATGAGGGCCCCAAACACTAAATTGTATTATTAAACTCCATACTATTACGCAATGGTGATCACCAAAGGGAGAGCAATCTGTTCACATGTGATGGGATTGACGAGGTGCATCTCAGATATGTCGTCAACAGTTACCAGCCAGCCATGTGAGGACCCGATCAAACACCTAGTGCGTATAGGCGGCTCCGGGAGAGTTAACTTGTATGATCTCTTCTCTGCGAGGCTGTAGAGGCACGCAACACTCTCACCGGTGGATTTGGAGTGTAGAGGAGGCATGGGGTCTGCTGGAGATTGTACTGCCCAAGGCTCCGTAGGCTTGTGTATGCGGAGCGCCAGGAGGAACAGACAGAGCCGGCACGCACGAGGTCAGGGATCTCAAGGGTGGCAAAAATACCCATCAAGATGTCCGGAGGCAGCTCCGGCAGTGTAGTCTTCTTGGTCAGTTGTAGCTCAACATGTTCAGCTTTGCAGAATCTCTTTCTCTTCAGTGAAGTGGGAGTGAAGCCTAGCAGCTTTGGCAAATTTCTGAAGATTAGGGTGCACAAATACGTCCGGTGTATAGCAAGCCTCCCTAAGCTCATTATCCTGGCCACGCTACATGACTCCATTGGATATCTTGAGCTTCGGCCAAACTGACAAATTTCACAGAGTGTCTCTACAGATATCTTGAGCTTGGGCCAAACTGACAAATTTCTTCAGTAAGTTGGACCCAAAATTTCTGCAGAGAAAAGGCAGGCTCCTGGCTATACTTACATACGTAGATAAGAGAGAGAGAGATCACCAATCGCTTCAAACTCCAGTAGGAGACGCAAATCCCAGTCCAAAACTGAATCAAATTCCAAGTCACGCTGGGGTCATGCTCCGACGTCTTCCCCGGAGCACTGACCGGCGGCGGGCGACCAGAGGGGATTAATCCACCGGGGGAGGAGCAAGCTGGCTTCGAACTGTGGCCAGCCTCCGACGGCAACGGGGATCTTGTTGGTCCGAACTTGGCCAGCAAAGAAGGCGATTCGAGCCGCGGGGAGGAGCAAGCTGGATTCGCGCTGCCGGCCGCGGCGGTGGTGGCGACAGGCGGCTGCGCTGGGATTGGGAGCGGTGGAGCGGCGTGAGGGTAGCTTCTGGGTCCAGGAAATACGGCAATTCGTGCCGCGGGGGTGAGCTTCTGCTTCGCGCCGCCGTCAGCGGCGGTGGTGGCGACAGGACGGCGGCGCTTGAAGTGGGAACGGTGGAGCGGCGTGAGGTGGAGTGGTTTTTTTTCTTTTCTGTCTTCACATTTTCCCCAGTTTTGAGAGCGGAGACGTCAACGGCGTCAGGCCCACGAAGCCCACGAAAAAAATCATTTATTTGTTTTCTCTGATGAAAACATTTGCGTACTCGGTAGCAGGTTTTGGCCCAGTCTTGAGATAACCCCTTTTTTTTGCAGGGCCTAGATAGCCCTTTTCATTTGACCAGTACTCAAGCAGTAGTACCCTCGGAATGGTTGATCGCAGGGCGGTCCAGGACAGCTTCTGATTGCATCACCTGGGCTGAGTTAGCACAAGTATCAGGTAAATCCGAACATACCTTTCACGCTGGAGTAACCGCATTTTTCAGTAATGAGACATGGACGACCGAATGAATCTTGCTAGTTTTAGCAGGCTGAAATTTGTAAGCCACTGCACCCACTTTCTGCAGAATTGGGAATGGTCTGAAGTATTTGAGTAGCAGCGTCTGGTTGCTGCCTCTGTTGGAAAAGGCAGTGCCTAGAAGGCGCTTAGGCACGCCTAGGCGCTAGGCAATGGCCAAACGCCTTGCCTAGGGCATACATGGATGTCTAGGCAGGGCAAGCAAGGAATTGCCTACCCAAGCAAGAAAGGACGGAGCAGCAGGCAAAGGAAAAATAAATCCATGGATTTAGTGATGAAGTCTGGATGGGAGTTGCCCTAATTAACCACCAAGGCGAAGGAAGGAAAATAACACGTACTCCCTCCTTTCTAAAATGGGCTTTGCTACACGTACAAGATGTTACAGGGAAGAGGAGCTTACAGGGTGATATGGCAGCTTTTAATTGATCATTAGCAGCAGCACGGGCCCACCCCATTGAAATAGGGGGTGTGTTTAAAAAGTTTGGAAGGAGCCTGTAGAACTCCTGTAAAAGCCTGTACGTCTAGCATTTTTGTTCTAAAATATAAGGCATGATTGACTTTGTATGGTATTTGATCACTAATATGTATCAAAGAACAAGGATTGCACATGTATAAACAGCATCGTTGTGATTCCACAAAAAAAATGAACTGCATCGTTGTCTACCACGTACAGATTATTTAGTGCATACATTTCGCTCATCTCATAAAATGGTCCGTTTATGAAAGTGCAGTCATCACTCATAATTCATCGGTGTTTACCACGTACTCCTCTGACATTCTTCCTTCTTGTTTTGTGCGTCCGTAACTAACGGACAAGAGAAGCCGGTCTTATTTTCGCCACGGGACTTTCCTAGGAAACCACGGCATAGCCAAGTTCCATGCACGTACCACACCACACGATGACCTTAATTATCCAATGAACCAGCGATGCTATTCGGCCCAGCCTACAAAGTCAACATTTGGTACGTAGAATCTGGCGACGACCAACTCGACGGTGGTGGCAGAGCCAAAGTTTATGGGTACATGCATAACTTTTGCATCATAAGAGCATCTCCAACAGGCGCGCCAAAAGACGCGCGTGCGCGGTAAACTCAGCTTTTAGCGCGTGCGTGGAACGTTTTGCCGTGCTCCAGTGGTGACGGAAAACTCGCGCGTGGGGGATCCGCTTGCGCGCGCACGCGGAAAGGCGGCAGCTCGCTCGCCTTTTTTGGCGCACCGCTTCCGGCGCGTCTATAAAATGCGGCGTTCGCCACGCGCCTTCTCCACTACTCCGATTCCACTTCCTCTGCCACGCGCCTCTTCCTCCTCCTCTGCCACGCGCGCCTCCATCGCTCCAGCGCCCCGCCACCGACGCGCCACCATGCCGTCGCGCCGTCGAGGAGCGTCGGGCTACCGCGGCGTCCGCCTGCGCCCCAACGGCGGGTACTACTCCGAGATACGCTCCCGCGATCTCCGGCTCGGCCTCGGCACCTACGGGACTGCGCACGAGGCCGCCCGCGCGTACGACGCAGCGGCGTGGCGCCTAGGCAGGCCGCGCGAGCAGATGAATTTCCAGGACGTCTACACGCTCCAGCAGGCGCTAGACGTCGCCCCGCCGCCTCGTCTTAACACGGCAGAAGACCGTGCGGAGCACGCTGAGCGGCAGCACCGCCTCCTCGTCGCCCAGGAGGACGAGCGGGTCATGGGGGAGTGGCGTCGGCGCCACCCAGAGGACGTCGCCTACGAGCAATCCTACTAGGCAAGGCGCCGCGAGGAGGACACGCGAAGGCACCGCAATTCGCGGTCGGGGAGGCGTCGGCGGAAGGCATTAGCGAATGCGCAGTCGGATATCGTTGTAGCAGGTGGGAGGTCGTTCTTCACGGAAAACGATGGTCGTTGGTTGGACATATGGCTCGATACCTCGGACGACACCAACGAGTATGATGATGGTGATGATGATAGCGACTTGGAGTAGTTTCTATCTAGTTGCGCCGTAGTTTATCTATGCTTTCGAACTATCTATCTAGTTGCACCGATGTAAAATACCTTTGTATCGTTTTTTATTTATGCAATCTATCTAGTTTTTATTTATCTATGCTTCCGATTCTAAAAATAAAAAAATGTTGTGTGCGCGCTGCATTTTTGCGCGCTGCTGGAGTGGCACGCGCGCGCTGCACTTTAGCGCAACTGCTGGAGCCAGCGTTGCGCGCCGCGCCAAACCGGGCGATGGGCGCGCGGCAAACCAGTTTTTTGCGCGCGGCGCGTTCGTCGCCTGTTGGAGATGCTCTAAGACATAATAACTTTTGCATAATATGTATTTTCCTTGGAAGAAAAAAGTTTTATGTTGTCCTCGGGGTTGAGGCAAACGCAGTTGTGATGTGCCCCTGCGCGTAAGCAATGCCAGAAGCCAGTTTGTTAATCCATACACATGCATGGTCCTTGTTCAACCTTCAAAGATTGCGTCCAGTCTGCCTTGCATATAATATTGCCCGGGTTCAGCTTTGCCAACGTGGTCGATCGATGGAAACTGGGTCCAACCTCTCACATGCATGGGTGCATGCACGCACGCGTGCTAGCTTAGATCCGTAGCGTCTCTTGTGATCGTGATAGATCCAGATGTAGTGCCCCAGCCACTGATACCTTTGATTGATTTCATTAGTTGCAAGTGTGCTTTAGATAATTGATTGAGTTTATAGATAGACGGGTGGGTCCTGGTGTTGGATTCGAATATATCAAGTGGCAACTTGGAGATATACTCCCTCTGTAAGGAAATATAAGACTTTTATTGTGATCTAAAATGTCTCATTTCTTTACAGAAGGAGGATGACTAAATAAACAGATGATCATGTGCTCTGATCTGCTCTGTGTTTCATAAGCTCGCGCGTATGCAGCACGGCATACATGTTTGCACCAGGGCATGCATACTACACGTATGCATGATCACATATGAAGAAGAGTGGAGTCGCGGAGTGTCAAGCTGTAGGCAATGATATACATCCCTCGCAAAACAAAAAAGTTATAATATGCATCACACCAAAGTAAATGGTGAGTGAGACACATGAGACGTCGAACAAGAGAGCTGATTCAATCATGTGTTGTTACGGAATTAGGCAGATTTCATTTAAGCTTAATCTAGATTGGCATCATCACAAGATTACTGACATGCCAAATCACATACAACAACCTAGGAACATGTAGCACATGCGCATATGGACCAATCACATATGTCAAGAGAGAGGATGTCAGAACAGACGAGGCCATCGGAAACTCCACTGCAACACCATCTTCGGGGATGGTGGTGAAGACAGGGTGGTCGTCTGCCATAGGTCAAGTAGTCGAAGCAGACGGACAAGTGTGGAGGATGTAATTGAACTTGAAGATTTGCATCCGCATGCATTCTCTATAAACAAAAACGAGAAGAGACACATCCGGCTACCCGTCATCATCAGGTGTGGATGCATGTGTGTGGTGCCGCCAAATGACGCGATCCCGTGCCGAGTCCATGTGTCGCCGGACCGCCGGCGGAGCGAGCAAGCCGGTCGACCATTGCATGCATGCATGCCGCGCCGTAGAGAAGAGGGTGGAAAATTGTGTCCGTCTCTCCGATGCCGTCAAATGAATTAACAAATTAATTTTGCGAAATATAAGTGAATTAACAACTGACGGAGACGCGCATTGATCCTCTGCCATTTGTTCTCGCGCCACCGGTCATGGTGCTCATCCATCCGATCTCCTCCGTGTGTGTATATGAAATGGAGAAGTACTCCCTCTGTTGCATAATATAAGACGGTTTTCTCGACACGACACGACACGACACGACACGACACGTTTGATGCTTTCGTCACTGTCATTCTCCCGTGCGTATTGCATGACGCGGGCGTCTTGTTAGAAGGTTTTTAAGTTTATCGACGGTAGAGGTAGAAAGCATCTGAGTTTGTAGGAGGCAAGATTAATCAATGTTTTAGGGAGAGAAACACAGTCCTTGACGCAGCACATGGAGGACGGGCTCGTGACCTCCCGCCACCGAGAAAAGTTGAAACCGCAACGAGCCTAGCTAGCTAGAGAAAGCTCCCCGAAGCAACTGCCGGCTCACCGATTGATTTGATATCTGC
The DNA here is from genome assembly GCF_018294505.1 of Triticum aestivum. NCBI lineage: Eukaryota > Viridiplantae > Streptophyta > Magnoliopsida > Poales > Poaceae > Triticum > Triticum aestivum. Next base: position 32,971,265 of record NC_057798.1, on the reverse strand, counting down.
AACTGGAAAAAATTATTTTAACCGGAGACGCACGAGGCATCGTCAAGGCCTAGCGAAGTTAATCTTGAATAAGAAAAGATTGCTTATCATATTGTTGATGAAACGAATTAGAATGGATACAGAAATGATACAATACATTGACACAAATGCAAGACGATGTTGGCATGGTGCTGGGGCGAATAGACAAGGGTTGTGTAGACCGAACAAGGGATACACCACGGCTAAATCTGCCTAGCCCAGACTACATCCATGGAAGGCGAGGAGACAGGACAATGATTTTGGCAAAATGAACACACATGAATACCCGATTGCAAATTTCTGAAGCCGCCACTGGGACCCGGGATAACGAAAACGCGCCATGACCATCACGAGGCACCTCCGTCGCGTAGCCACGGCTCCAAACTCAGATTGCATCAACGTACCCCCACCAAGAACCCCTAGAGATCGGCAAGGGAGCCACATGACCCGGCTTGGCTGCAGGCAAAAGCCATGAAGGAGGCACCATCAAAGTCGTGCATAGCGCCCCGGATGCCCACACCTTGAGAGGCAGGCCAAACCAGGACTATGTCCAACATCTCCAAATGCAACACCGAGGACGCCGCCGGCGAACAAGACAACCCCTTCATGAAGGGGAGCAACGTTGTGACGCCATGTCCATCCAATAGAAAGAATCGGACATAGGGTTCCGAAGGTGCTTGAAGAGGGGCACAAATAAAGATCATGGCAGCGCCTCCAAGAACCACCACCTTAGGAAGGGTGATGCACCCGTTGCCCAAGGGCAGTGGGTGCCACCAGACTCACGAACATTAGATCTGGTGGAAGGATGAGGTATGGAGGTGGACGGGGTTGGGGAGGAGGCAATGCAGAAAGAGACAACGCAAGGGATGTGACAACAACTGGCGACACCCGCGAGCCAAGAACTAGAGGGGAACGAAGAACCGGGCTATCGGGGCTGAAGCCGCCAGGACATCAACGAGTGGAAGAAGCAGGAGGGGACATAGCTTACAGGACGTCGGGACCGGAGTCACGTGAGCGAAGGATGCTTGTGAGTCATGGACGTGGAGGACGCATACCCAAGGGCGTCGGGGTTAGAGCCGCACCAGCAATGGGCCCATCATGAGGCCTCACGCGCCCACCGCGCCACCATAGGCTGACATCACTGGGGAATCAACCACCATGAGCCCACCAGAAAGCCACGTCAAAGTCACCACCGCAACTCGATGGGAGGGTCCGCCGAAGATGAGGAGAGCGACATGCACTCCAGCCTAAAGGCATGCCCTAGGCGGCCCGGCTAGCACTATCGTGACCCGGTCAGGCACCCTAGCCAGTAGTGGCACATGCAACAAAAGGAGAGGCTAGTCGAGAGTCAGGGGTTAAGCACTTGGAGGGAAGGGGAAGCCGCAGACTAGGGGTTGATGCAACAGTTGGAGAAAACGAGTCGGGGCGGGGGGGGGGGGGGGGGGGGGGGGGGGAGAGCCATGTGGACAGGAACCAAGTGCTCTGTCGCCTCCTTCCTTGGGGTCACCCCAAGCTTCGACGAGGGCCGCCTTCGGCGGCGGCGAGACAAGGAGGGGGAAGGGAGGACTTAGGTTTTCTCTCGAGCCACCGGGGAAGACGGCACGAGGGTGGTTCAAATGTCTGTCCGTTTTATTAAAGTTTGAACGCTTGTTTCCATCGGGGGTGCTTGATATGGTCATCCAGGGTGCAGTCACGTGCTACATCTACATGTAGTCTAAACCAAGTCAAGGTGAAACACTTTCTAGGCAAAAATCATCTATACAATGATCCTTTTTCTTTTCTTTTGCTGGAATATGTGAGGATCTCTTTGACCAGCTCCATGTCAAAACGAAGATTGCTTTAGAGATATATACAGTCTCCTATAGCTGATATTGACTAGTACTTCCTCCGTCCGAAAATACTTGTCATCAAAATAAATAAAAGAGGATGTATGTAGATATATTTTAGTTCTGGATACATTCCTTTTTATCTATTTTAATGACAAGTATTTTCGGACGGAGGGAGTATCAGTTAACTTGTTGTTAAGAAAAGGAAATGTGATTATTATTATTTTTGAGAAAAGGAAAGGGGATATTTGTGACCCTGTCTAGTAGCGGGAAGCTTCACTAGCTTACGTTCATACCCAAGTAGCATGATGCTTTAACTACAAGCTCAACGTTTGGCCCATCAACTTAAATATCTGGTCGTTTTGGTCCCGCGAGTATCAAAACCGTATAAATTTGATTTTCTAGCACAACGAAAACGAGTTAAACGCTAGTGATTATTCCCCTGAAATTAGTATAGCTCAATAAAAACAAAACAAAAACACAAATCCAGAAGGAAAAAAGGGATCTGAAAGAAATAAAAAACATGTTTCATTTCATTTTTAAAAACTTAAGTATAATTGTGTGTGTGTGTTGGGGGGGGGGGGGGGGGGGGGGTTGGATAATAAACTACTACCTCCGTCCCAAAATATACGACGTTTTCCAGTTCAAATTACATCTGATATTTTGGGACGGATGTAATAGAAAGCAAATATGACTTACTTGTAGGAAGAAAAATATTTATATAAATGAGGCTTTCCAGGAAAATGTGAAAAACTTAAATAAAATTGGAATGATTACGAAATTCATAAATATTCCAAATAAAACATATTGATAAAAAAAGAAGTTAAAAACTGAAGAAGAAAAAACATTTAGTTACTCTACCCAATATCATGCATGGTTTTCCAAAATATCTCGTATTGTCATGAGAGTTGCTAAAAATATCTAAAGATTGGGCAACTTAAATTGAATATTTCCTCTCTTTTTATTTCAAAATTATTCTCCTGATTGCTTTTATTCCCTACCATTGCTATTTTTTTCTATCCGCATCATGCAGGTCCATACTGCCACATGTGCGAATCCGTCACCATGTCCGCATCAAAACCGTTTACGGTGGCTTCAGAGATCATATCTTATCCGATTGAAAAAAAAACCTTCAGCAAAAACAATGTTGTTTCTGCAAGAGCAAGCCAAATCAACCAAACTAAGAGCATCTGCGGTCAGGCGCCTTAAAACCCTCTCGGACACAGCCTAGTAAAAAGACGATCCAGACGGATGCCTCAAACCAGCCTTAAACGCCCGGGTTGACTGGCACCCCTCATATCCAACTCAAATATGAGGCGGATATGGAGCGTGCTCGGGCGCGTCCGCCACGTTGGACCGGGCCCACGCTGGCCCACCTGACCCACATATATTCGACCTAATCCGCTAGTCGGACCAAACCCTACCCACTCCACTCCATTCCGCCACCCCAACTCCCATTTGGCCTTCTCCGGCATGATGGGCAGCTGATCCGAGTCCTACACCTCCGGATCCGCGACTCCGAGCTCATCCCATGCAGCCTTGAGGATGAGATGACTGTCCGGCTTGCGCTCCTCTGGTCCCGGGAGGAGGCCGCCCGATGGCAGCGGTCGGACTCCTTCCGTCGGGAATCCATTGCGTTCGCTCAATTGGTGCATGGATCTATCACGAGGTGTGTTGTTGCTGCCTCACCAAAGGCGGTGCGGTCCGTTTGGCGTCTGAACGATGTTGCAGATGCGCAACCTCTTTGTTGGCGAGTCGAGGCGGGAGGGGGGGGGGACACATGGGCATCGGCGGACGCAAATATGGTGCGACGTGCCCGACGGGCGAGGCAGCGGGCGCGGGAGACGGCGACAACCCTTGTGGTGGTGGATGTTGGCGATGCAGAGTTGCATTCTCTGGCGTCCCGTACGATGCACCAGTTTGGCCGCCGCCGTCGCGTCGTAGTGGATGTCGCCAGCTCCTCTCAGGCCGGATCGATCATCGATGTCACGTCCGCCGACACTATCAGGGATCCGAGCTCAGATGAGAAAGAGTAGGGCATGGGAGACGGCGGCGCCTTGAGTTCCGTGAGCCGGCCCGTGTCCCTTGTCCAACTCGACCTCACCGACAACCGGACCAACACTCCGAGGGCCGCAGCCGACCGCCGGGCATGCGCACGGCGAAGCCGGATGGACTCCACTTAAGATTAGGTTTACGTTGCATGTAATACTATGGATTTGAGATTTTTTTTTGTCGGGATGTATTTGAGGTATCTGGTTGTGGAATCGATCATTTTAAGGCGTGATCGGCCGTTGTCTAGCGGCCGCTCACAGACGCCGTCGATGGGCGTTTGAGGGGTGGAATTTGCCTTATCCGGCTGGTAGACGCTCTCCAAGCCACATACATGTACATTTACCCGACACAGAAAAAGCGCGCAGCATGAAATTCCCCTGCAAGTACGTGGATGTATCCGGGCGTAGATGCTCTGTCTGCGGGTGTACGGACGTTTGAGGGGTCGGATTTACGGTGTAGAGATATGTACGCTCTCCCAGCAACGTATACGCACATTTACCAGACAAAAAGCGCAGGAGGTGTATGAAATTCTCCTGCAACTTCCTGCGGAGAAGCAGTCCACGGATACGGATCCAGGCCAAAATCTAAGCTGCCCCTCCACCAACCCCCTCGCCACCGGATCAACCATTGGTTGTGTCAAAAGCCCGTCGGTTTGTTTATCCATCCATCCATCCATTTCACCCCGCGCACACCGCAGATGGCACCGGCGGCTGGCTGCCTCCGCCGAATATTCAAAGCCGTGTGCGTGCGTTGGTGAGTACACTGTGCACGCGTCCCCACCCCTCCAGCCGTTTAAAATCGCATCATGTCTACTCGTTTTTCACCGTCTCCCTCCTTCCTCCTTCTCTTCGGCTCTCCCCCCCCCCCCCCCCCCCCCCCCAGCCAGCTGTAGTCCCAGACCCCCTCTCCGCCCCGCCCCGCTGCTTGCCCGCTCCTCCTCTGTCCCGGAATGCGCCATGCCGAGCCCTCGCGGTACCGGCGGCGGGTCGCGCTGCCGGTCCTCCTGCTGTTGCTCGCGCTGTTCGCCGGTGGCGCCAGCGGGCAGCAAGAGCGGCAGGCCCCGCCGGTGCCGCCGGAGATGAGGGGCGTGCAGGCGCAGCTGACGGGGCTCACCAACGACGTCGCCAGGACAATCTCCGACCGCTTCAGCTTCTGCGTCTCCGACACGTGAGCCTCTCTCTGCTACAGCTCGCTCCGTTTTCTTTCCCCTTCCCCCGTCCCGTACTACTAGGGCCAGGAGAGGCGCGTTGTCGTCGTGCCGGCGCCGGCTGACCCCGCCGCCTCCCCCGGCGGTTTCCGTTTCCGCAGGCAGGAGGACTGGAACGGGGCCTTCAACTACTCCTCCGACCTCGGCTTCGTGCAGCGCTGCCTCGCCGACACCAGAGGTGATCCATCCATCCATCCTGCCTGCCTCCCTCCCCCGGTTTCCTCCGCTGCTGGACCCATTCGTGCGTGCAGCTCAGGTGTTCGCTGAATTGCTCCCTCGCCGGTTGCTCTTGATTTGGGCTCGATTGGGTTCATTGACCACTGCTGCTACCACTTCCCTTGCGCCGATTTGCTTCCCCTTTCTTGATTTTTAAACTCCGCGTTGAACAATCTCGTTGCCCAAGTAGTACAGTCAGTGCTGAATTAAATAGTTGCTAGCGACGGGCCAACCTGTGTCCGGTCTCTTTGACCGGATCCCATCCGTATGCTCCGGTCCAATGCGCCTTGCCATAGCCACATTTTCAAATACGGTTTATTTTCTTTTCGACAATTGTTCACATTTTTTTTGTCTAGTATGAAATTTGATTTGTTGCTAACAAATTCATTTCAGTTTCTACTTCTTGGTAATACTCTCAGTGCAGTCAGAATTCGTTACTCGCGTAAGCGAAACCGCAAACTTCCACTCCCTGGTGTTGTAAAGTGGTATTGTGTTGGGGAAGCAACATATTACATGGGTAGATCGAGACGGTTTCTTTTGGAATTGAACCCCCTTCGCCGGCGCATTTTCTCGAGTTGGACGGGTCTGATACAGACCTGGTGTTAGGTGGTCATGCCAAGTGGCGTTCCAACGCACATTTTTCTCTGTTGAATAATACATGCTTGGATGTGACCTCAACACCATTGGGCTTGACAGGATCAACTCTAAATAGTGTGGTCTGCTCCGATCATTCGTATGATCGTCACGAGTTAGCCACTAGTTCGACTTGCGATCTTTTCCGACAAATCTGACCTTCTTATTTCTACATTTTCACATTATTTTTTTTGAGGGGAAAAGAACATCACATTGTATCATACAGAAAGAAACTAGTTTCAGATGGCGAGTAAGGTGTCTGATGTGTGGAATGAATGATGCACTCACTCAGGTGACATGCCGCAGCGCTTATGCACGCCGGCAGAAGCCAAGTTCTACTTCACGAGCCTGTACAACCCCAAAGGCGAGAAAAACCTCTTCCTGGAGACCAACATAAACTGTGGCATCTCTGCTTGGTCGCCGGGTTGCGAGCCGGGGTGGGCTTGCTCCGTTGGTCCGATCCCCGCCGCCAACGACAACGAGACCATCCCGCTGAGAGCTACCAACTGCCAGGCGTGCTGCGAGGGCTTCTTCTGTCCCCGTGGCCTCACCTGCATGCTCCGTAAGTTTCCTTCCGACACTTCCAAATGACTGTAGTATTTGTTATGAACTGAAATTTGCTGCAAAGATCGGGCATCGGATTGTGAAATGACTCGAGTTTTTGTGTCTCCTATGTCTATATAGCTTGTCCGTTGGGATCGTACTGTCCGCGTGCCAAAGGGAACTCAACCACTGGTCTTTGTGATCCGTAAGATGTCCTATTCGTACATTTGTTGAGGCATTTTGTTTCGTGGTAGACAAATGCAGAAGCCATGTTAGCTGAGTTGCTAAATTTCTCTCTCTCAGATACAAGTACCAGATAACTCCAAACTCCACCAATGGCTGCGGTGGCGCTGACAAATGGGCTGATTTTGGGAGCACTGAAGAAATCTTCTGTCCGGCTGGTTACCACTGCCCAAGCACAACATCCAAATTGTCCTGTACCAGTGGGTAATGATCTAATCCTATGGCATCTCTATCTCACGTTATACACACTACAGAATCTGTTTCTAACTTGTTTCTTGGTTGTTTCCTCTGCAGGCATTATTGCAAATTGGGTTCCACCAGAGAAGAGAGTAAGCGCAATCAGCATGCCTTAGCTACGGTATCATCTTTAATGATGCCGCCATTGTATTCATCTTGGATAAGCTGACTTTTACATTAAAAATTTCAGAATGCGTCATTAAAGGCTCATGTAAGGAAAACGAAACGAATGAAAACATCATCATTTTGGGCGCTTGTTTAGTGGTAAATCCTGTAACATTTTGCTGGCTTACCAGGTGATGTGTTTGCACCATGGAGTACCAAACTCAGTCTTGCTACTTGATGCATGCAGGGTATAATAGGCGTGTCGCTCTTGGTCGTGTACAACTGCTCAGGTCAGTTCCTCACTATTCGTGAACGGAGGAAAGCGAGGTCGAGGGAGAACGCGATTCAGCTTGCCCGGCAGCAGCTCAGGGCTCACCAGGGATGGAAGGCGGCCAAACAGATCGCGAGGAAACATGTGACCGGCGTGCAGGACCATCTGTCGCGCACATTTTCACGCAGGAGATCCTTTCGTCAGCAGACCGATCTCGAGAATTCTAGCCACAGGGTGCAGGAAGCGCGCCTGATGGGTTCGACCGGGCCAAATGAAAGGTCAGACTCCATAGTGTTTTCAGCTCAGAACACAAGCGAGATATCCGAAGTCATGCCTTCGGTTGTCATGGACATAAGCGGCGATGGAGAAGTTGTCGCTACCAATGACAGGCCAGCGCCGAAAGGCAAGCACAGATCAACTCAAACTCAAATATTCAAGTATGCATATGGCGAGATAGAGTTGGAGAAGGCCAGGCAGGAAGAGAACAAGAACATGTCCTTCACCGGAGTGCTTGCCAAGGTGAAGGAGCTACAAAAGGAGATGACCAGGCCTTTGCTCAAGGTTGAGTTCAAGAACCTAACCCTGTCACTTGGAAAAAGGAAGCTGCTGAGGTCTGTCACAGGCGAACTCCAGCCGGGCCGTGTCACCGCCGTCATGGGCCCCTCAGGAGCCGGCAAGACAACGTTCCTTAATGCTGTGGCCGGGAAGGTGACCGGTTATCAAGTGACCGGTTCTGTCCTTGTTAATGGAGCGCAGGGAAGTATACGTTCTTACAAGAAGATCATTGGCTTTGTGCCTCAGGACGACGTCGTTCATGGGAACTTAACCGTGGAGGAAAACCTTTGGTTCAGCGCAAATTGCAGGTAATAATGGTTGTACATCAGATACACTTTCAGGAATATTTATCTCATCAGTTTCTTAGCATTTCTATTGTAACCCTTCAGGCTCCCTGCGAGAATGTCACACCGTGATAGGGTTCTCATTGTGGAGAGGGTTATAGAGTCCCTGGACCTTCAGGGGGTCAGGAACTCGGTGGTTGGGACGGTGGAGAAGCGTGGAATCTCTGGCGGGCAGAGGAAGCGTGTCAATGTGGGGATTGAGATGGTGATGGAGCCATCTCTGCTGATCCTGGATGAACCAACCTCTGGCTTGGACAGTTCCTCGTCGCAGCTGCTCCTCAAAGCTCTTCGTCACGAGGCACTTGAAGGGGTGAACATTTGTGCCGTGGTTCACCAACCAAGGTAGTTCTCGAACCAGAATCTGTTTTCCTTGAGATAACTCTGATCTTTCTGAAAGGGTTCTTATATCTTCTTTTATACATTCTTCAGCTACACATTGTACAACATGTTTGATGATTTGATACTTCTGGCAAAAGGAGGCCTTATCGTTTACAATGGTCCCATCAAGACCATTGAGGACTACTTCTCAACTCTTGGAATTCACGTCCCCGACCGTGTAAACCCGCCAGACCACTACATTGACATTCTTGAAGGCATCGTGAAGCCCGAGTCAGGCATTAAGGCGAAGCACTTACCGGTGCACTGGATGCTGTACAATGGCTACGAAGTGCCGGGTGACATGAAAGATGATCTCAAGGCAATGGGTGAACAAAGCCCGGATGTCGATATCAACCGCTCAATGTCTGGATCGACCCCTCATTGCCTCCCTGCAGGCGTAAGCAACGCTTTTGCACAAGAACGCAACCGTCTTGAGCACCGTTTGTCGAAACCTGGTGATCTGTCCAGCAGAAGAACACCAGGAATCCTAAAGCAATACAAGTTCTTCCTCGGAAGGTAGGTACACTCAGTACATACAGTTACAAGCTTCTTCTGAAAAAAAAATATGAATGCATACCTGATCAGTTGTTACTTCATGTATTTTCCTTGCAGAGTTACGAAACAGCGGCTGCGTGAAGGCAGACTGCTTGGGGTTGATTTCCTGATACTAGGTCTAGCTGGGATCTGCTTGGGGACAATTGCAAAACTCAGTGACCCCACATTTGGGATGCCGGGCTATATTTACACGATCATTGCCGTTTGTAAGTTCATCAATTATTCAGACACCACCTTGTTATGTATACCTTACTTTGTGAAAGCTCTCTGACTTGAGTTGCCATGAATCCATGGTGCAGCTCTTCTGTGCAAGATTGCGGCATTAAGGTCATTTTCACTTGAGCGATTGCAGTACTTGAGGGAAAGAGAATCTGGGATGAGCACATTGGCATACTTTCTTGCCAGGGATACAATCGATCATTTCAACACAGCTTTAAAGCCAATCATTTACCTCTCCATGTTTTACTACTTCAACAATCCGAGATCATCGATCGGCAGTAATTACATCATACTCCTCTCGCTTGTGTATTGTGTGACTGGGATTGGATACACTTTCGCCATCTGTTTCAATCCTGGCTCGGCGCAGCTGGTACGTATATTCTTGCTGATTAATCATACTGTCGATGATTCGTCACATATACACAGACTAACTCACCTGATATATTTTTTCTTCTGCAGTGCTCTGCACTGATACCTGTTGTTCTGACCTTGTTATCCACACAAAGGACCACCCCTACATTTCTCAAGAATATGAGCTATCCAAAGTGGGCACTAGAGGGCTTCATAATCGCAAACGCAAAAAGGTTATTTCTTTCTTCTCATGAACACCTCCTGTCAATAAATACTGCATCCAAATGCATGCGAGATTGTCGCGTTATATATGGAGTTTGTAAACTTCCATTCGTGCTCACTTTTTTGCTACTCTGTTATCTTTCTTTCAGGTATCCTGGAGTTTGGCTAATAACTCGCTGCGGCTTGCTGTTCAGGAGTGGTTTCAATATTCACAACTACCAACTCTGTATTGTGGTTCTGTTCATGTATGGTCTCTTCTTCAGGATTGTTGCATTTGTGGCAATGGTTCTGCTGAAGAAGAGATGAGGGGAGTGCAATTGCACCAATTTTTTCATATTTAATCTCTTCATTTTTTTCCCTGTACATTTGTAAATATTTTGTGATGTTTTTTCTTACTGAAAATTATAGAATAGTCACAGAGAGATACAAATAACAGAATTCAGACACAGATGTACAAAAGAGTCAACACTGCTGACACCATTTTGTTTGCCCACATTAATTTTCGCCACTCGACATGTACAATTGCCCTTTCATATATTTCAAGTTCTTAGGTTCTCTTGTTTTGCGGGTAAGATTCAATTTACTGGTGTATATCATGATTCAGCAGTCCAGCAATGGCAGCTCAGATGAAGAGGCTTTCACGAATAACCGATTTTTTTGCTTTTTGCAGAGGATGTCAGGCACATATATAAAAACAATTACAATTATATAAAGATATTAAACAAATATTTTTCTCATCTTAATTTTCTCCGCCTTTTTTAGTTGAATATCCTCTGCTTCTAAAATCCAATTGCAAAATGATTAATTGAAGTAGAACTAGTGTACATGAATTTTCAAAATTATAGATATGAGAAATCAAATGAAACTACAATATTAAAAAAAAATATGTTTTACATAATTGACTTAATGTTTGAATTTGAGAGTACCACTTGGAACTTTTTGGGCAACAGACTAAAGGTAGTCCAACAAAACTCCAATTGTGAGTAAGCAGCAGATTTACGTACGAGTGTGCCCCAATTAAAAAACATCTGATCCTAAAATAAATATATAAATAAATTCATATCAAAATAAATGAATGACTGAATATAAAAAACAATACATCTCACAATAATAAGTTAGCAAAAGACAAAACATCTCACGGGCCGCCGTGGTGCAGGGCTCCAGGCCCCTGCGCAGCGCGTGCGGTTCACCGGTCAGCCGGGATGGACGGCCGTGCCCGCCGGCCAGCCGCTGCAGCACGGCGCGGTTCCATGCCCGCAGGCTCGCCTCAGCCGTCACCAGCCACGGCCCATGGGCTAGTTCTTCTGGCTATCAGTAGTGCTCCAGCCGGATGGGCTCTTTTACACGTTGGGCTGGTTGCCAGGCCGAATGTGCTCTAGTTAGATCAACGGACGGAGTTGCTCAAAAAGAGAAAAAAAAAAGGTTAGATCAACGGTAATGCTAAGTAGTGAACGTTCGCTTGGAAGAAACTTTCAGGGAATGCCGCTTGATCAAGATCAAATGATGGTGTTTTAGAAAAAAAAATGTCTTCTCTACCATGAAATTATCCTGCTATACAGAAATTGTCACCTCCCTACAACTAAAAATGTCATGAAAGCCATTCGCAGTTGTCACCCTCCTTAGCGCACATTCCCCAGCTAAGAGGGTCTTAGATTAAGCCTTCATCTGTTGTTTTGAGTCTAAGGGCATCTCCAACGCTATACACCAAACCGCCCGCAAACGTCTGAACCACGTTGTGTGGACAATTTGCGCCCTCCAACGCCGTCCATCAAACATCTGCGGACATGTCCGCACGTTCGAGTTCCCGCAAGCTGGAGGCAAACCTGGGGAGGTTTGTGGGCGCCTAGACCTCCGCCACGAAGGCGTCTGACTGCCTAGCCCCACCGATAGTCATGTCGCGCGGAGCATCCCGCTCCAGAACTGTCTCCGCGCATTCATGTTGGTTTGCCGCTCTAAAGCAGACGCGAATGGACGGCGCAATGAGACAGACATGACCGGACGGGAGGGTGACGGCACTTCAATGCTCACACAGAGACTGAGAAGCCTACTTGGGCCGTCGCGCGGCATTGAAGCGTTGTCGGTCCACCTGCCCCGGCTATGTAAGCAGGCAGTCTGCGCTGGCCAACCCCATCCTCGCCTCGCCTCTCCTCTCATCTCTTGCCCTCTCTCCTCACATCGTCTTCGACCCTCCCCTCTCTCTCCTCCTTGACCAACGATGGACACTTCTGGCGGCAATGGTTGGTTCTCGGTGCTGGACAATGAAGGGAGCTCTGGATTGTGGCATCGTCGCCAACGGTCTCTGAGGTCATCGTCCTCCACCATTGCGTCAATGAAGGAGGAGGTGGTGCTCTCCTTCTATAAAATATGAAAATCCTTCTGAAAGTAAGCTTAATCTGTTGTCCATCAAAGGTATCCTCAATAGTTGTAGATGTCTCCCCATTACCCTTGCTATCTGTATCCAAACTTGATGGCCTAAACAACACAAATGACCCCCTTCCAAAATCTAGAGGTCAGCTCATAAAAGTATTCGGCATATTAGTTCTATAGTTATGATCAACCATGACCCTTCAAAGTTTTCTTTCTCCCTCAGAGTATATTTTGATCCAACCTCCTGGCCAAATGACCCACCAATTTCTTTCTTCATGCAAACTAACCCTGACTGTTGAAATCTTTAAAAAGACTTATATTTAGGAATAGAGGGAGTAGTATCCAATTGGCCAAGTGAAGCTTTATGTGACCTTTAAAGTCATTCTATAAACAATGGACCATTTGGGTGTTAATCAACTCAATGGCCCACACTTAGATTTTTTTTTAAAAAGATGGAAGATAAACAGAAATACCCACAAAGACAAGCCTAAATGAGGACAAGTCTCCCTTATACGAGATGAGTTTATCTCCCCAACCAGCAATCCTCTTCAAAATCTTATCTACTAGTGGTTGAATATCCTCTCCCCCGAGCCTATCATGATGGAGAGGGATGTATACATACTTAATAGGGAAGTAACCTCTATTTTTTTCTCCTTCTTTCTTTTCAATCCCATCGATCATATGCATGTGTCTGAATAATTATGAATAAATATAAATTAGGGAGAGCAACGATTCGGTGTCCAGGCTCATCTGCACCCCCGATATATGAAGAAACAATTCAAAACAAATACTAAAAAAATTCTAAAAATAAATTCCATGATAGATAATTTGGTGCGTGAGATGTGCTCCAAATTTTAGATTGTCTGGACATCTGAATGGCTCTCGGCAAAAAAGACAAATTTGCATTCTGTAAAAAAGTTTATTGTTCATGTACTGTTCTGACCTAATTTGTCTTTTTTGCTAAGAGTTACTTATATGTCTAAATGATCTGAAATTTGGAGCGTGTCTTACACACCAAATTATCTACCGTGTAAAAAAATAGATTTTAAAAACTTTTTTGTATTTTTTTGTGATTTTTTTGATCGGATGCAGATGAGTCTGGGCTGAAAAAAATCAGTGGACAATGATGTGTGTATCTCTAATAGTAATAAACTAGATGATACCCCGCGCGTTGCTGCGGGAATCCTTGCAAAACTTTTTATATAAAAAAATCTTAGTTTTGGAAAAGGGGAGTTCTCTGCAACAAAAAAGTAAAATAAAGGGAATTTAACATGTATAATGTAATAGTTGCATTATGAGATATCTTTTGTTTATGCTATGGTCAGGAACAAACCATATTGGGAGATCAAACAAAGGTACCAATTCGAGGCGAAGCGAGAAGACGAAGTGTCGAGGCCCCTTGTAGATTTAATTACGATGACATGGATAGTTTGCATGGGAAGAAAAGATAGTTAGTCGGGATCAATTTTATTGTTATAGGATATCATATTAGGATTGCGTTGTGTTGTCAAAATTGAGATGTATCCATGTGTTAGTGCATAATTGATCTCCAAAAAGTTCAAATATATTTCATGTTTAACAAAAGATAGTTGTAGGCTTTTTATGAACATAATCGATAGGTAATAACAGTCCCACCTTGCATTAAAATAGTCGACATTCGGAACATTTTATTCTGGTGTAAAAAATGAACTGTAGTTTATGATCCCGAAATCAAAATAACACACAATGGGCACATCACTAAAGAAATGAACACTACGAAGGGTACAACTGAACATTGTTGATCCAGGGGGCAAGAACAGTCTCACCTTTTCTCTTTTTTTTGGCTCTTCTTATCCCGCTATAATAAACAAAATATGAACTACAGTGTATGATCCCAACTGAAAAAAAAAGACATACTAGGCACATCAGTAGAGAAATGAACACTACCAATGGCAACCGAATAGCTGATATTTGTGCATACCTATGGCAATATATGTTAGTGCTTATTAGATGTAATGCAATGATATATCAATGTAACAGGCATGATCGGATCGCCGGGATAATGTATAAGGTTGCGAAAAATTTAAAGTATCAATGTTTGACAATAAAACTATCTAGCACGATCAGACCGAGAATACATGGTGATAATCATGCATCAATAAAAATTTTGGGCCAAAATTTTTAGTTGAAATTGTGAAAGACGAAAGCAACAATATATAAGCATTAATTTTGGAACAACATTGTTTTCTTGCTAACTATGATGCTGGAAGCAAGTGAGATTTCTCCGGATCACAGAGTGAGCCATAATATTTGACAGAACAATAGAACATAAACACACGTTGAACACCTTCTACCTCCCTGTCCCTGGTAGTTGTTGGCTACCTTCTGAAACAGTGAACGACTAAAGCAACAATATATAAGCATTATTTTTTGACAACATTTGTTCTTCCTAACTTATGCTGCACGAAGCAAGAGAGATTGCTTTAAATTACAGAGTGAGCCATGTAATATTTGACAGAACAATGGAACATATACACACCTTGCACATCTTCTACCTCCTAGTTATTGTCCGTATGGAGGCACCTGCAAGCGTATGTGAAAACAAAGACCAACTACAATGGGGATAAGATAAACAAACACTAAAGGTACAGCTCAGCACGGGACACTACAAAGAGCTTAAAATAGAGGTTAAGAAAAAAAAAGAGAAGGAAAATAAAAGAAAAGAATGTTTTCAGCGGCAGGATATTTTTACCTATCTTTGATAAGATAAACAAACACTAAAGGTACAGCTCAGCACGGGACACTACTTTCTTGCCAGGGATACAATCGATCATTTCAACACAGCTTTAAAGCCAATCATTTACCTCTCCATGTTTTACTACTTCAACAATCCGAGATCATCGATCGGCAGTAATTACATCATACTCCTCTCGCTTGTGTATTGTGTGACTGGGATTGGATACACTTTCGCCATCTGTTTCAATCCTGGCTCGGCGCAGCTGGTACGTATATTCTTGCTGATTAATCATACTGTCGATGATTCGTCACATATACACAGACTAACTCACCTGATATATTTTTTCTTCTGCAGTGCTCTGCACTGATACCTGTTGTTCTGACCTTGTTATCCACACAAAGGACCACCCCTACATTTCTCAAGAATATGAGCTATCCAAAGTGGGCACTAGAGGGCTTCATAATCGCAAACGCAAAAAGGTTATTTCTTTCTTCTCATGAACACCTCCTGTCAATAAATACTGCATCCAAATGCATGCGAGATTGTTGCGTTATATATGGAGTTTGTAAACTTCCATTCGTGCTCACTTTTTTGCTACTCTGTTATCTTTCTTTCAGGTATCCTGGAGTTTGGCTAATAACTCGCTGCGGCTTGCTGTTCAGGAGTGGTTTCAATATTCACAACTACCAACTCTGTATTGTGGTTCTGTTCATGTATGGTCTCTTCTTCAGGATTGTTGCATTTGTGGCAATGGTTCTGCTGAAGAAGAGATGAGGGGAGTGCAATTGCACCAATTTTTTTTCATATTTGATCTCTTCATTTTTTTTCCATGTACATTCGTAAATATTTTTTGATGTTCTTTCTTACTGAAAATTATAGAATAGTCACACAGAGATGCAAATAACAGAATTCACACACAGATGTACAAAAGAGTTGACACTATTGACACCATTTTGTTTGCCCACATTAATTTTCACCATACACGTACAATTGCCCTTTCACATGTTTCAACTTCTTAGATTCAATTTACTGGTTTATGTCATGATCCAAGCAGTCCAGCAATGGCAGCTCAGAGGAAAAGGCTTTCACAAATAACGGCATTGTTGCTTGCTGCGGAGGCTGTCGGCCATTACAGTTCTATATTGGAATATTAACTGAAATACAAAAATTCACCTCAATATTCTCCACTTAAAATGTACCAAAGTCGCAAGAGAAGACCTACCAATGTTCTTGAAAGACAAAAAGTTGAGAATTAAGAAAATTGAATTTTCTAAACTATAAAATTGTACTCTAGAGAAATCAAATCAAATTAATTATTTTTTGAGAAATTTCTATGTTTAGTAAAGTTGAATAAATATTTAAATTTGATAATTACTGCTAAATTCCTAATACAAAAGCTTGGAACTCTAAATATTAAATTTGAACTGGAAAATTCTTCTGTCGCTCTAGGAGCAAAGTGTCTGATCCATTTGATAGTATTCCTGGAATTTAAAACACAATGAAGTTTAATTTGTAATTCATAAATTAGTTTTTGTATTGAATTTATGCTTCAACCAGTTCGTCGAACTGATGGAGAGAGACGGATAATATATTTTAACACTCCTCCTCATGTTTCGGCTTTTTTTTACGGACGGGGATCCTTTAGGGGTATTCTTTACAAAGGTCACTCACATCTTCTCTCATGGTGACAGGCGGTGTACCATATGTGTGCCATTTGTCTAAACCTTCTAGTTTTGATAGAAATTTTTCCCACACACAGGAGGGATGGGCGGTTTTGTTTTTGTTTTGTATTTTTATATATCCGTTTCTTAAATGATATATCTCTTCAACCGTGCATTCAAATCATGAACCATCTTTTACTATTGTGTTTCTCGCGTTGAGTCTTAAAAACAAGATCCAATGAAATAGGTTTTGACGAACTTTTTTGGGGAGAAATTTGTGTTCCTAAAGTGAACTAGCTTGTGCTTCTAAATTGTACTAACTCGTGCTTCCACATGAAACTAACTTGTTGTCCTCGGATGGAAGGAGGGGTGGAAGGCTCACATGTGTTTCACCCGGAAGTACACTTGTGTTCCACGTGGGAGCACACATCACACCCGTGCTTCCGCGTGAAGCACACATGTCCTCTGTGGTTAACAAACTGACGCTCCCGACAGGCAAAAACGTAACATAAAAAGACAAAAAAAAATCTGAAAATTGAGGAAGAAACTGGTAACAAGAAGACCTAGAAAAAGGCCTTGATGGAAGCATCTAGCGTGCGATAAATACCGGCCGTAGGGCGTACCATGTGGAGCGCTGGAATGCGTCCATAGGTAACCTCTTAGTAGGCCACCTAAAATGTACCCTCTAACTAGTTGCTCCCTGTTTTAAGCAAGGGGGAAGGGGTGAGGCCATAGGTAACCTCTTAGTAGCCCACCTAAAATGTTTATAAGATGTAAAAATGTTCATGTAATTAAAAAAAGTTTCGTAGCACTAAAAAATGAAATAAACGATCACGCGTTTCAAAGTATGTTCATGATTTTCCAAAAAAGTTTATACAAATGTAAAAAAAATGTTCATGTAGTTTAAAAAAAGTTTCATATCATTCAGAAAATTATTTCAACGTGCATTTGAAAAATGTTTAACACATATTAGAAAAATGTTAACAACATGTATTCGAAAGAAAATGTGAAATCGCTATTTGAAAAATGTTCAACGTGTACAAAATATGTTTCATAAGTATTAGGAAAATGTACAATGTATGCAAAAAAATTAAAAATATACAATGTGGGTTTAAAAAACAGACTTGTATGGTGAAAAAAAACAATGAGAACCAAAAAGAAAAACACGCAAGAAAAGGCACGAAAGCTTCTAATAGCGGATTGAACTGGTCCATTGAAGTTTCCCGAAACCGTTGTACTGACCTTGCCCACTATGTCGAGCGACAGCCAAGCGCGAGAGGTGAGGCTATCCTAAAAATTAATACGGGTGAGGTGAGGCCACCGCACTAGTAATAGGGTCCATTTTTTCCTTTTTTGAAATATCTCCCACGAGAGGGAAGGCATCGCCGCTTTAAGAACGGATTAAATGGCAAACTATTGGCACGACCCGTTAGCACATATATTTTGCCTTTTCCATGGGCTAAATGGCCGGATATGTGAGGCTATATGGTTTCATGTTGTTCCTCCCTCCCTCTATGAAACAAAAAATTAAGGGGTACCTTTTGTAAAGGTCACTCCCAACTCCTCTGGTGGTGATAAGTGGTACATTGCATGCATGCTACTTGTTGTAATTATAGGGTTTTAGTGAGGCACGTCCGGTGCTAGGGCAAAACAAAAAAAATGTTGGAAACAAAAAAGACCCAGAAAAAAGTGCCTCGATGGGAAGCGTCCAGCGTGCGGCGCGTACCAGCGCTAGGGCATACCACGTGGAGCATTGGAACACACGCATAAGTAACCTCTAGGAAGCCCACCTAAAATGTAACCACTAACTAGTTGCTCCATCTTTAAGCCAGGGGAAGGGGCCAGGCTATATGTCACTTATAACAACCCTGAAGGAGCTCTCGCCTCAAGCGCTACTATTGGGCTGGCCCAAGTAGCTTCCTGCATATAATTTCGTTTTTCTTCTCTCTTTTTTCATTAATTTGGTTCTTTTGTTCATATTTTTGAAAAATACTATAAATAAATATATTCCAAAAGTATAAATATACTCTAAAATTCTAAAACCATGAATTTGAAAATGTTAAGACTGTATAATTTTTAGTTAGCATGGTTTTGGAAAAGTTGATAGCATTAAACTGTTTTTTGTTTACATTTAAAAATGTTGACATAAATTTCAGAAAATGCAGTTGATATGAAAAAAGAATATTTATACAATGTAAATAAATATTGGTATAAATAAAAAAGTTTCGTACCACTCAAAAAAATGAAATTTGAAAAAATGATCATGCATTTCACAAATCTGTTTGTGACATTTTTTAAATGGTTATAAAAATCTAAAAAATGTCCGTGAACTATAAAAATGTATGTTTTGTATCATTCAAAAAAATGTTTCAACATGTATTTAAAAATTGTTTAGCACATATTAAGAAATTAAAGACATTATTTAAAAACTTTGTTAATTATGTATTGAAAAAATGTTCAATATGTATAAGAAGATTAAAAAATATACGAAAAATATACAAAAAGAGTAGACATGTATTGAGAAAAGTAAAATAAAAAATTAAAGGAAACAATGAAAACTAAAGAAAATTATGAAAAACGAAAAGAAAAACACACAATAAAAACAATGCATGGTAGCTTCTAAAACTAGATTTAACCGGCCCATAGAAGCTTGCCAAAACCGCTCTACAGGCCCGACCCACTAAATCGAGCCACAACCAAGGCCGAAGGCAAGTCTATCCTAAAAATCAGTACGGGTAAGAAATATCTCCCGCGAGAGGGAAAGCAGCGCAACTTTAAGCACCGGCTAAATGGTCACCTATTGGCACGACCATTAGCACATATATTTTGCCTTTTACATGGGCTAAATAGGTCGGCCATGTGAGTCTCTACGGTTTCATGTTGTTCCTCCCTTCCTCTACAAAATCACTAATTAAGGGTTACCTCTTGCAACGGTAACTCCCATCTCCTTTGGTAGTGATAAGTTGCGCACTTCAATTCGCCATTTCTCGTCATTGTGGAGTTTTAGTGGGATTTCTTTCCATGCATAGGAGAGATGAGCAGGTTTATTTGTGCTTTTTTCAAAGATTTGATTTTCACAATGATTTATCTCTTGACCGTATTCAAATCATGAATTGTTTCTGCTGTTGTTTTTCCCCCAAATTGATAAGTTTGGACCACTTTTTGGGGGCAAAATTTGAGATTCAAAATTGTACGAACACGTGGTTAAAAATTGTACATAGCCGTACATAAAAAACTGTTGTAGTTGTGCTTCACTATTAGGAAACTACAATTATAGTTTTCACATGAGAAGTATGTTAGAATAGAGTTTGTAGAGATAGCTGTTTAAACTGTTTTCTGATTCTATCTCTTCTTCTGTTCTAGTCTTTCTCCTCAAGTCATATATCTCTCGATGTACTCTGGAAGAATCCTAGCGATATTCCAAACCTTGTAAGCCACGGCAATCCTTCCATAAATATACATGCGGCCCGAGCAAAGGGTTCAACGCTTCCTAACAAATCTTACATGGTCATCAGAGCCCTTCCTCTCGTACGTCTAGCTTTCCCGAAAAGATCGATCTAGTTGATCGAGAGAGAAACCTGAACCTATCCAGAGAGAGGCATCGAGAGAGAGATCATGTCAGGCACCAACGCCAGCACCGCTGCTTCCACCATCGTCGCCACCAGTAGCGCCCTGATCGGTTCCACCATGAGTTCCCTGTCCACCCAAACCGCACCATCCACCTATGCATCTTCCTCCACCTTCAGCAGCGCCTCCTCTCTCGGGTCTCCTCCATCTGAGAAGCTTACAAGGACAAACTTCCTTCTTTGGAAGGCCATTGTGCTACCCCAAATAAAGGGAGCACAGATGGAACACTTCCTGGACGCCGCAAGCCTGGCGCCCCCTCCTACCATCACCATCACCAAAGAGGGGAAAGAGGAGCAAGTCTTCAACTACGCCCGGTCGATCTGGTACGCCCAGCAGCAACAGGTACAAGGATACCTTATGGGGTATCTGTCACGTGAGATTCTTGCGCAGGTAGCTACTCTTCAGACGCCGACCGAGGTGTGGAGTGCCATCCACGCCTCCTTCGCTGCCCAGATGCAAGCGCAGATCGTCAACACCCGCATCGCCCTCGCCAATCTGCACAAAGGGAACATGGGCATGCCTGCAAAGATCAAGGCCTTCGCCGATGAGATTGCCTGCACTGGTGATCCCCTCTCTGAAGGAGAGATAACTTCCTATGTGCTCAAAGGGCTGGACATCGAGTATAACCCGGTGATCTCAGCCCTGGCTGCACGTATCGAGCCGGTGACTGTACAGGAGCTCTACAACCAGTTGCTAAGCTTTGAAGCTCGTATGAATCTGCTACAAGGTAACAATCTCCGTCAGTCATCAGTCAATTCCCTCACACGTGGTCGCGGCACTGGAGGCCGAGGCCACGGTCACCGCGGTCACCAGGGACGCGGACGTGGCAACGGCAACAACAGCGGGCGTGGGCGTGCCAACAACTCTGGCCCACGCTCATCCGGCGCCTCCTACTCCAACACCAGGCCGCGCTGCCAGCTCTGCAAAAAATCAGGGCATGAGATGAAAGATTGTTGGCACCGCTACGATGAAGACTACGTGCCCGAAGAGCGCCACGTAGCTGCAGCCATCAGGGAGCAAGAAGAAGCCGGTGACACCGTCTGGTATGCTGACTCTGGAGCCACAAATCATGTCACCGACGAGTTGGAGAAGCTTGCAAGTCGGGAGAGATACTATGACAATGATCAGATTAACACCGCCGCAAGTGGAGGAGGTATGGACATATGTCACATTAGTCAATCCTCTATTAATTTCCCTAATGCTAAACGTGATCTTCTTCTAAAAGATGTTCTTCATGTTCCTCAAGCCAACAAAAACCTTGCTTCCATGTCTCGTTTGTCCGCTGATAATAACATCTTCTTTGAAACTCATCCCAAGTATTTTTTCATTAAGGATCGGGCAATGAGGGAGCTGCTCCATCACGGTAGATGCGTCGGTGGTCTATATCCTATCACATCAATATCTCTTAGCCGCAAACGTCATCGTCAAGTCTACTCCGTCGTCAAGCCGTCCTTAGAGAGGTGGCATCAAAGATTAGGTCATCCTTCATTAAAAACTAGTTGATCAAGTAGTGAATAGAGGCAATCTTCAATTGTCTAGTCGTGAGAATAAAGAGTCTGTTTGTGATGATTGCGAATGTGCCAAGAGTCATCAACTCCCCTATCCTAGTTTAAATAGTGTGTCTCATGCTCCGTTGGAACTAATATTCAGTGATGTATGGGGTCATGCCAGAGATTCCTTTGGAAGAAAAAAAATTATGTTAGCTTCATTGATGATTATAGTAAGTTTACATGGATATACTTACTTAAGTTTAAATCCGAAGTTTTCTCTGTCTTCCAAGAATTCCAGAAACTTGTTGAGCGTCAATTTAACAAGAAAATCATTACAGTCCAGAGTGACTGGGGAGGAGAGTATGAGAAACTCAACTCCTTCTTTCAAAACATAGGTATTGAGCATCATGTTTCGTGTCCGCATGCACACCAACAGAACGGTTCTGCCGAACGCAAACACCGTCCCATTGTTGAAGTTGGTCTTTCCCTTCTTGCTCATGCATCTATGCCTCTAAAATATTGGGATGAAGCTTTCATTGCTGCCACCTATCTTATCAATCGTTTGCCTAGTAAGGTTATTGGGAACACAACTCCCTTAGAACGATTGTTTCATCAAAAACCAGATTATAATTCCCTCAAAGTTTTTGGATGTGCATGCTGTCCTAATCTTCGTCCATATAATCGCCACAAACTAGAGTTTCGCTCTACTCAATGTGTCTTCCTTGGCTATATCAATCTTCATAAGGGTTACAAGTGTCTAGAAGTTTCAACTGGACGCATCTACATCTCTCGGGATGTGATTTTTGATGAAACTATTTTCCCTTTTGCCAAACTTCATCCAAATGCAGGAGCCCTTCTCCGAGCTGAAATTTCTCTTCTCTCGGATCCTTTGCCATGTACTGATCACGGGGGGGAATTAATAGATCATGATCATGTGCCTAGTCCAGGAGATAATTCAGAAACTAATGAAAAAAAATGCAGTTTTTGGCTATGATTTTATGTGTGCAGAAGAGGACGAAGCCTGCGCCGGATCAGATGCAGATTTGGTGCAGAACTGCCGCGCGCGATCCTAGGTTGATAGCCGCACGCGATCCCAGGCTGACAGCCATGTCGCTCGGCGCGTAGCGGTGTCCCCCGCGTCTCCTGAAGCGCCAAGTGGTGGTGGGCCCAGTCCGCCTGCCGCGCCCGTGACCAACCGCGGTCTAGGTGTGGACCCAGACGGCACGGGGCGCAACCTGTCCGCACGCGCCACATGGGAGCTGGCGCGCTCCGGCGCCGACAGCCCGACCGGAGTGGACCCCGCCAACAATGCCATGCGGGATTCCCCGGCTGACGCGCCTGATACGAGGCAGATCTTGCCGGATCCCATGCCCATCTCAGGTCTGGAGCCCTGCGGCACGACAATCCAGGGGGATTCGGCGGCTGGATCTTCTGTGGCCGGTTCCGGTGATATAGAAACTACAACAGCCGCCACACATGTGTCACTTGAAAATCCTCAGCGCCATACCAGGTCAAAATCTGGAGTATTCAAGCCTAAAGAATACAAGGACGGTACAATAAGGTATGATCCTCGCAAGTATGCGTTTCTTACTAGTTCAGGTGAACCTATTCATTTAGTCGAAGCTCTTGCTCACAAAGAATGGAAAGGGGCTATGGACAATGAATATCAAGCACTCATGAAAAATAAAATATGGCATCTTGTACATCCAACAAAGGGAAAGAATTTAATTGATTGCAAGTGGGTTTATAAAATCAAAAGAAAATTTGATGGAAGTATAGATAGATACAAGGCTAGATTGGTTGCAAAAGGGTTTAAACAAAGATTTGGAATTGATTATGAGGATACTTTTAGCCCTGTTGTCAAGGCAGCTACTATTCGACTTGTATTATCTATTGCTATTTCCAGAGGGTGGAGTTTACGTCAGCTAGACGTCCAGAAAGCGTTTCTCCATGGTGTTCTTGAGGAAGAAGTGTTCATGCGGCAACCACCAGGGTATGAAAACAAAAGCACACCTCATTTTGTCTGTAAGTTGGACAAAGCTTTGTATGGCTTAAAACAGGCCCCAAGAGCCTGGTACTCCAGGTTGAGCACTCAGTTACAACAACTTGGTTTTATTCCAAGCAAGGCAGATACCTCATTATTCTTCTATCACAAAGGCAACATCTCTATGTTTGTTCTTGTTTATGTTGATGATATAATTGTTGCTAGTTCCAGTTCAGAGGCCACTACCTATCTGCTCCGTGATATTAATGTGGAGTTTGCACTCAAAGATTTGGGTGATCTTCATTATTTTCTTGGTATAGAGGTAAAACAGATCAAGGATGGAATACTTCTTACACAAGAGAAATACACCACAGATATTCTAAAGAGGGTAGGACTGGAACATTGCAAACCAGTAAGTACACCACTTTTCACTTCTGAGAAACTTACAGTTGAAGGAGGTGAATTACTTGGACCGAGTGATGCAACAAACTATAGGAGTGTTGTTGGTGCTCTACAATATTTAACGTTGACTAGGCTTGATTTTTGTTATTCTATCAACAAAGTGTGTCAGTTTTTGCATGCACCAAGTACAGTTCATTGGACTGCAGTAAAGAGAATTCTTAGGTATCTAAAGTTTACAATGGGACTTGGAATCAAGATTGTTAAATCGCCATCCATGCTAGTTAGTGCATATATAGATGCTGACTGGGCAGGGTGTCCTGATGATAGAAGGTCAACAGGTGGTTTTGCTGTATTTCTGGGATCAAACCTTGTGTCATGGAGTGCAAGGAAACAAGCTACTGTGTCAAGGTCAAGTACTGAAGCAGAATACAAAGCCCTTGCCAATGCAACTGCCGAAGTTATGTGGATTCGGACTCTTTTGTATGAGTTGGGAATCAAGACTCCACAAGCTGCAAGGTTATGGTGTGACAATATTGGTGCAACTTACCTTTCAACAAATCCTGTGTTCCATGCACGTACAAAACACATAGAGGTTGATTTTCATTTTATGAGAGAAAGAGTAGCACGAAAGCTACTTGACATCAAGTTTATCCCCACAGGAGATCAACTTGCTGATGGCTTCACCAAACCACTTACTACGAGGAGATTGAATGAGTTCAAGTACAATCTAAACCTAGAGAAATTTTCATAGGTTTGGATTGAGGGAGGATGTTAGAATAGAGTTTGTAGAGATAGCTGTTTAAACTGTTTTCTGATTCTATCTCTTCTTCTGTTCTAGTCTTTCTCCTCAAGTCATATATCTCTCGATGTACGCTGGAAGAATCCTAGCGATATTCCAAACCTTGTAAGCCACGGCAATCCTTCCATAAATATACATGCGGCCCGAGCAAAGGGTTCAACGCTTCCTAACAAATCTTACAAAGTACAATTGAGCTTCATGCGGAAGCACAAATATAGCACAACTGCGCTCCACTTTTTGTGGAAGCATAGAAGTACAAATGTACTTCAGGCGAACACGCATCTATGCTTCACTTTTTGGGGTAGCACAATTATGCTTTCACGCGAGAAGCACAACTATGCTTTCACGTGGAAGCATAACTATGCTCCACATTCAAAACAGCAAAAAAAAAAAGAAGAAACACAAAAATACAAAGACCAAAAAATTCTAAAATAGAAGAAAATGGAAAAAAAAAAACACGATGGACGGATGGAGGAATCGCCCAATGCGCGACATGTAGCGGCGCTGGCGCTGGCGCTGGGATGCGCTACATGGTGCACTTGTCACACCAGAACCACTCCGCCGTCTTGGAGCCACACGCTACGAGATAGACGTACGTACGAACCCGCGCGGTATGTATTCTCTCTCGTTTGTATATGTGGAAAAAACAAATCTGATGCTATCATGGGTCCAACCCCCGCGTGGACCAATGAAAGCTGCCCGGTGCAGGCATCCATTTTTCCCAGAGAACAAAAGGGAGGAGAAATAGCCTTTCTCGATCGAGATATGCATGCACAAGTTTCACAATGCTCTTGAGACAGATTCTGATTGGAACCCTCTTGTAGGTTATCGTGTCTATTTCTTTGTCCCCACATCAAACTACATATTTAACACACCAATATCATGCAATGCATCATGCAATCAGTGAGGGTCGTACATAGTACTGTGTACTATTAGTACGACCGTCCAAAGCGCTGATTATTGTATGCCTTTTTACAAGTTTTATTTATGGTGGCGTAGATCCTACTACCTCTCCTTCGCCCGTCTATATAACATGCAAGGTATTAGCACCGCACTTCTTCAAGCAAAGCAAAAGCTTACTGATCTTGCAGTGCATCAGGCCTTCCTTGAGCACGACACCGATCCACACATCATCAGCAATCCATTCCCAGCAGTTGATCATATGGCTGCTCCTGTTATTGCTGACCTGCACAAGCCCCGGCCTTACACCCCCAGCCTCTGGGGCGACTTCTTCCTCAACCACAACCCTTGCACCCCATCACAGGTTTTATTTTTTATTTTTTATTTTTTTTGCGAAATCATCATAGGTTAAGTTATAGATACGTTTTACGTTTTGAAATAAAGGAAGTTCCCCGAGCCAACATATTCGCTGCTTCTACTTATTTTCTATGGCATATATTGTTTTCCTAGGTGTTCGTGTACGAATGTTTTTAGATTTAACCCGAGCATGCACTCTTAGCTGTTAAGCTCTCACAAATTTCCAAGATGATATAAGTTTTCCTGCCTCGCAGTATTTGGCAATGAAGGAGAAGGCGGGTATCAAGAAGGAGCGGGTGAGAAAGATCATCTTGGCGGCCGGCTCTTCTTCTGATCTATCTATGAAGCTGGAGCTTGTCGACACGCTGCAACGGACCGGTGTGGCCTATCACTTCGGCGAAGAGATCCAAGAGTTACTACATGGCATGCAAGTTGACGAACAAAGCTTTGGTGACGATCTCCACATAACCGCGTCGCGGTTCTACTTGTTGAGGAAGCATGGGTACAACGTCTCTCCTGGTATAATTATCATCACATAATGGTTAATTCCTGCATATACGTACGACTACATTATTTCAATTCAAGTATTAGATATTGTGTACATATAAGCCATAATATGTATATGCCATACTTACTTATTGCAGATGTGTTTCTGAAGTTCAGAGATGACCGAGGAAACTTTGCAAGCAATGATGTGAACTCATTGTTGGCACTGTACAACGCGGCATATCTTAGGACTCGTGGGGAAGAAGTGTTGGATGATGCTATTATTTTCACCAAGAGCCGTCTACAATGCATGTTAGAACATCTAGAACCGTGGTTGGCAGAAGAGGTCCGGTGTACACTAGAGACACCCAGTTTCAGGAGAGTTGACAGAGTGGAAACTAGACGGTACATCCCGGCTTATGAGAAGAAGTCAACACGAGATGAAGAAATATTGGAGTTTGCTAAGTTTGACTTCAACATTTTGCAAACACTCTATTGTGAGGAGTTGAAAGCTCTTACTATGTAAGAAGAC
Source organism: Triticum aestivum (assembly GCF_018294505.1). Lineage (NCBI taxonomy): Eukaryota > Viridiplantae > Streptophyta > Magnoliopsida > Poales > Poaceae > Triticum > Triticum aestivum. The sequence continues at coordinate 32,943,969 of NC_057798.1, read as the reverse complement.
TAACTAAAATTTAAATAGGGAAGTGCCCATGATAATTGCTATTTACATAGTATGACTTGCGCTAATACATATTTAGCTATTAATTTACAGTTGGTGGAAAGACTTCAAATCACAAATGGATATAAAATTTGCACGAGACAGAATGGTGGAGCTACACTTTTGGATACTTGGAGTTGTCTATGAGCCGCAATATTCCTATTCACGTGTAATGCTGACAAAACTGCTCATATTTGTGTCGTTATTTGATGACTTCTATGACAACTATAGCACCACAGAAGAAAGCAACATCTTCACCGCAGCCATGGAAAGGTACTCACATTTTTTTCGGGTAGTCTTTATCGACCTTTCACAAAGACAATAAAATGCAAAATACTTATCATGCATAAATCTCTCTACTTTGTTCTTAATTATTCTAGTTAAGGTGATAGTCGTAGCACAGACCCTGTAGTTTTGAAGCAAAACAACACAACTTTAGCTAGGAAACTCTTTTCCTTATGCACAGCTCTCCGAAAACAATGTTTGACTTGCATATGTTGAGGATATAGATAGCGTTCCTTCCAAGCAAGGATCAAGCATAGATATTGGCTATGATTGGGCTGGACAATGGTAGAATAGTTAAAAAATACGTAAGATTTCATCTTAGGTTTGCCTCTTTTGCTGCCTCTCCCCACCCCACCTATTTTTCCATTTTACCGATGTTCCCATCTTTTTTTTATTAAAACCACCTCAACCGCCCCACGTCTTTGCTTACAAAATAAATCATATTTTCTTTGGTAATTTAATAAGTATTGATTCAGCTGGCCACTAAAGTATATTTTTGGGCCGCTAAAGTATATTTTTGGTACATAATCACATTAACAATAAAATAGCAGGAAAATCAGCATGATTGCGTACAAAAATTTTGATTGTAAAATGCTTTAGCAAAAAACATCTGGGTCCCAAATAAATTAAGTTTCACCATAAAGTTTGCATAACCTTGTTTACATGTATATATTTTTCATTAGAATTTATATGCAACATTCAATTTAACATCACATAGTTTCTTTATATTAAACTCACATTTTCCTAAACTACAGGTGGGGTGAACAAGCTGCAGAGAATTTACCAGCAAACTTGAAGGCATTGTATATCAACATACTTAACACTACAAATGATATCGAGGAAGAGTTAAAGCATCGGAAAAATAAGAACGCCGAATCGGTAAAAGGTTTGGTAAGTGTTTTTCAAGATTGTACCAAATTAGCCAAAAAAAGAACCTTGATGTATGCCACAAAAGTAAATACAGTAGTATTCGGGGATTTTGTATCAAGTAATATACATTTTTTGTGAATGAAGTAATATACAAGTTTATATAAGTAATAAACAAGAGCATCTATGCGTTAGATATGAGATTCTTGTTGAGGTGGGACAAGGAAATCCAAATATAAGTTGTCCGAGCTTCTCACTCCAATAATTGGGTATCATTATTTTATTGGTTGGTGGTTTCCAAATGGAAGCTAGTGGTGGCATGAGCACACTAATGAAATTGAAAAAAGTAGCAAGTTTGGAGGAAAATGTGAAAAATCATCATTCTTTAGTTTTTTCTCTTAGATAGAACGTATTGTATAATCCATCTATGAGTTTCATATTAAATATCTTTTTTTGATGCATGTATTGTGTAGTTCAACAAATGTTATTGCATGCTTTTAAGGTTGTTTATGTGCTAAACTTTGCTTGATGTTGCATTTCACAATGAATATGATTATATTTCAAAAGGAAATTGTTTATACTTTGTTATTACCCAATATACCGCAACTATAAAGGCACCTTGAGAAAAACATTCTCCATTTATACACCATATTTAAAATTTATCTGTCACATTGTTTAGGTAATCCACACAGCCAAATGCTATCACGCCGAGGTGAAATGGCGTGACGAACACTACATACCAACTAGTGTTGAAGAGCATCTGCAAATTTCAGTGCGCAGCAGTGCTTGTATGCAAATAATAAGTTTTGTATTCATTTCGCTGGGTGATGTGACTACACGAGAGGTTCTTGAGTGGGCTTTAACCTATCCAAAAATTATCAGATCTGTATGCATTGTTGGGCGCATTGGCAATGACATGGTGTCACATGAGGTATGAACTCTTTGTTAAAATTTTGATGTTGTAAATATATATTTTCATACAAATGTGGTCCTAATTAAAGTTATATCACTTAATCAAACACTTGTGAACTAATATATAAATATAAAGTTTTTCTTGCGGAACCTCACTAGAGGGAATTTCATGCACTATGAACAAAAACAAAGATTGGACTAGTTTATGAGGGAAATTAGGTTGTAAATGTTACATGGAAAGATTGACTCAAGAAAAACTACGCGAAACCTATACATCAGGAAGCAACTGACTAAATTAGGCCTATAGTGACAACCAACAAAATAAGCACAACAAGGACACAATATGATCATCCATTAGAAGCACCTGTGAAAGGATCGATACAATCAAATAGATGGGGGGTGAATAGGAAGCTACAAATTTAATCTTAATTAGTAATTTTAGGAATACACAGATAAAGTAGGTTCTCTAGATATGCACTAGATGAACACAACCTATATGGCAAGCAAGCTCAAAGCAATGTAAGCTTGGCAACATTATCAAAGCTGGCCAAACGGGACGTACTAGCTGGGCCGGTCAGGTAGCATTCGGGCACGGCACGACCTAGGCTAAACGAGCCATCACTGGCATGCGGCACGCCAGGGGCCGTGCCTGGGCCTAGAGGCTGGACATGCGGGCCGACACAGCATGACCCACTAATTGTTTTTATTTCTGAGTTATATAAATATATATGGTCTATATAAACAACCTAATAGGCTGAAAATGCCCCCCAAAACTGCCCATTAGGCCAAACTGCACATGGGCCAAGCATGCTAAACGGCCAGCGTTCTAGCCCGATTAACAAACAGGTCGTACCTGGGCCTGGAGACGCGGCACGTGGGCCGGCATGACACGACTTGTTTACTAAGCGTGCCCTGTAGGCTATGTCGTGCCAGACACGATTATGGTGGGCTGGGCCTGACCGTGGTGTTCCAGCCTGTTTGGCCAGCTCTGAGCAATATCATTAGCAAGCCTACAAGCATACAAAGCAAAGTAAAGCCCGTTAAAGGATTAACCACAAGCGAGTCTGTGACGCGGATTCTATCCCCAAGTTCACACTTCCTTAGGGAAGTGTGAATCTCCATTAGAGCATGTGGTGCTGGTGCCAAAGCCCCGGAACTCCACCAAGCGGGTCACCATTTTCTCCTTGAGTCATCCCAACGGATGAGCCTTGAATCACTCAGGGTTGTTCTTGAAGGTGACGCCACACCTTTACATACGTCTCTGGAGCACACCACAAGCAAGGAAGTTTCCGTGGGAATCGAACCTCTAACCACCTAGGATCCCAAGCTCCAAGAGTAACAAATTCTTAATGAAATAAACGGGGAGAACAAATCGGTTTGGTAGAAGTGTAGACCAGGTGATCCTCTCTATTATCTTTCAAATGAGTGAAGTGATTGGGTAGAGGGATGAGGAGTAAATGGAGCTATTGAGCTGTCAAAAATGGAGGAAGAGAGATAAAACAACTCTTCTCAAGTGTGGGGAGAAGGATACCTCTTGGGGAAGAAAGGAAAACAAATGTCTTTTTCCTTTTTGCAATAGGGGGGTCAACTTCGCCAGTAGACGATCATTGAGAGGTCAATGTACTAAGATAAACTGGAGAACTGACAGTAGTCCTCACTAACCCTATTGTCATCAACACCAAAACACCAATATATGGATATAATGCACTTTCAACCTGCACTATGATGCCCCAACCAACAAGTTTAATCGGAATTCTACTAGCAAACACAACCGCCTCAAATAGTAGGGTGTGAATGGAGCTCTTTTGTTGATCCTAAAAGTAGTGAAGCAATGTCTATGGATGCCACTGTTATTGGCCCTAGCCCCTGTGGGGGCAAGACTTCTATCTAGATCCTATCATACTGCCACATTGGCAAAATCCCTAGGCAGGGGGGTTCCAAATGCAACAGCCATCACGACCACCTCAAATCCAACCAGCAATGGTCATGTGGAGGTAAAGAAATGATTTCTCAATGATGCCTCCATGGAGTAGAAAAGACTCGTCGACACCGACCCCCATCGAATAGAAGTTTTCCATGAGAATTTGTCATCCTTTCAACCAGTAGAACCGCATCTATATTGCCACATTGCCTAGGAGACCTGATCAGATCTAGCCAACGCCCACCATGAACAACACACCACTTGTAGCAAATGTCCACAAGCAAGCACCAACCATCTAGCATCTAGACACCGCTGGGACCACCCCCACCGTGTGCCTTTCCCAACACCAAGCCGTCCATAATCCCAAGTCAAGAGGTGGCGACTATCCCACTCTAGAACATGCAAGATCAATGATGCTACGCTAGATCTGCACAACAAGTGTCGATTGAGCTGCCCAACCAAGACGACATTGTGGCTTTTTACCAGGCGCACCATCAAGGCCCTATGCCAGTTGACCATTATACGACCAGTCAACTCCCATACAAGGACACGAGCCGCTTTTGTCTAGGATCCAAAACTAGGGGATCAACTACCTCGTTGTGTTCGCAACAACCGCCAGTGGTGGCGGCAATGAGGGAGCACGGAGGCGGTGAACCAACATGTGTGGCAATTTTCACCTCTCTGGTCGCCCGTGCATGAGTTACATAATCCATATATGCAAAAACATTTATATCTATACATCCATGCATGCAAATGATGAAACCTCATCTAGTTAATAGTGATCTTTTTTTTCTTTTTGTAGCGTGAACAAATATCACAACATGTGACATCCACGGTGCAAACTTGTACAAAGGAGCACGGGATAGCGGTAGCAGAAGCCAATGAGAAGCTCAAGGTGATAATTGAAGAAGCATGGATGGACATAGTCTGTGAATGCCTCCACAAAAAACAGCCAATGGTGCTTCTAGAGAAGGCAACCGATCTTGCCCGGACAATGGATTTTATGTACAAGCGTGAAGATGCGTATACCCTCCCGTCTAGTCTCAAAGAGACCTTAACTTCACTTTATGTGAATTACATATGAACCATTTTTTATTGCGGTGATATATGAACCTTTTCTCAAGAAAAAACATACGAGATGATGGTCTCACATACATATTGTGTTTTTCAATAAATTCTTGGATAATTTGAGGTGTACTACATATTGTATTTATTTTTAGCAAGAAATGCACATGGTGTAGCTATTATGTCATTTTTCCCGTCCATATCTAGCCATGCATGTTATCATGCAAAACATGCATGCAGCAGCTGCAATCAGTGAGAACTGCACAGTTTGTGTATGTCCCCAACGTTTGTACATTGTAGAGGTAGGAGTACTTCAGTTTGAGTTGTTTAGTGGTCTTTTGTGGTCATCAGCATATAACTTTGGAGCTGACGTCTCCTTTTTGTTTTGAGGTAACAGCTGACATCTATTGAGAAAACAACAAGACGTGAGGTTCGGTTGGCAAAGAGCTGCTAGAAAGACAACCAAAGCTTGGACCCACGTGCTCACAACGAAAGGAAAAGACATATAAGAACAAATAGTAGCCCGGAAATCAGCAGCACACCCAAGGTATAAGAAATAGTAGCAAATCGTGGAAGCACTTATCTACAAAGCTACTAGGAATTTACCGTTTCCAGAAGAAGAAGAAGAAGAAAATTAGCCAGCTCTAGAGTAGTGCTTCCAAGATTTTGCTTACACGCTAGAATCGACTGCTATAGTCAACAGATCCGTGACCACCACGGCGACACAGAAAGATCAAAACAAAATGATTGAGAGAAAAAAAGAAGTTGTAACAAGTTGACGAACATAACATAAGAAATTGAATTGGAGAACTGCGATCAATGTGAAATTAACACCGGTATCACTAAAACAACAGTCAGGACAGACTGAAATAACAAACAATAGCACAAATTACTTGTAACTGGCGGTTCGCCAAGCAACCAGTCAAAACATACTGAAACGTCAAACACAGTCCACATTGTTTGTAACAAGTGATCATGAGACGGAAAATCATAGGAAACAATCAGTACGAAAACAACAGTGACCCTGCAAACACAGCCCTACACACAATAATTACTATGTTTTCGTCTCGGGCACGGCCATTCGGAGCTTTCTTTCTCTAATGGCCATTCACAATGGTGGGATGCTGTGGCGGCAGTTTATGCATAGTGTCTATATATTGCAAATTTAGTCGGAAATGTCAAATTTAAGCATTGTTATAGGGTAGCTAATGGTGTAGCTCATGAGCTAGTTTTTTTTTTTGAAAAGGGGGTTTGCCCCGGCCTCTGTATCAGAACGATGCATACGGCCTCATGAGCTAGCTAAGTCTAGTTTTTTGAATAAGTTTTCTAGTTACTGGGACGATGATCCTCCAAACTTGTTATTAGGAGGAATGGCGAACGATATAATTGGTATATATGATTAATAAAGCTATCGATGATGGCCTTCCCTCAAAAAAATATTTGTTGTATAAGGTAAGTCCCATAAGCCTATCTCCCATTTCCTTTGAAAAGGGAATTGTGAGGCCTCGTGTCAAAAAAAAAATTGCAGGAAGAGGCCTCATATCAACTAGAGATATGGATTCTTTTGAGAAACAGATGTATATATATGTGTGCGAAATAAGACAACAAGTAGGGGACACGGCTGTTTTGATCAATAGAAAATAAAAAAAATTCCAAAACTTCTGATTTTTTTATGTGTGAAACATTGACTGTTTTAATAGCTTGAAAATTTTTAACACCAAATGAAATTCGTGGAAAATCTGGCAAACAAATCAATGCTCCAAATTGTTATTTTAAAACGCATTTTGGAGAATCAATTTTTTTTGCCAGATTTTCCACGAATGTCATATGGTGTTGAAATTTTGCAAATAATTAAAACATTTGTAAATGTTTCAGACAACAAAATATGTGATTTTTTGAATTTTTTTGATTTTACTATTCACCCGAGCTTACATGAGCTCGTGATTAGAACAACACTTTCGAACAAGTAGGCCTCTTCCTTCCAAAAATGAATTGTGAGACCTCATATAAGAAAACCTCCTTTTTTGCTGGAAGAGGCCGCAGGGGCTATATCTCGCCCGTACTGATTCCATACATAGGAATCGCCTACGGCGAGCTAATCAGGCTGGCCCATTAAGAGCAGTCGCTCGCTTACGTTGCAGCGTCGCTGTAGTCAGCTCGCTCTGCTTCCGTTTTTCCCCCTTTCCCACCTTTTTCCTTTTTCTTTTGTTTTTTTTACCTTTTTCATCGTTTTTTTCTTCTATATACTTTCGTTTTCTTTGTTTCTTCACTGGTTTTCTTTCCTTTTTGCCCTTATACTTTTCTTTTCTTCGTTTCCTTTTGGTTTTCTTCGGTCTTGCTTTTGCTTCCTTTTGTTTCTTTGTAATTTTTATCAGTTTCTTCTGTTTTTTTATTCTTTCTTTTTTATCGGTTCTCTTTCATAGATAGGCATTGTACATTTTTATCGGTATACATTTTTATAAACATTGTACATTTTTCGTATATAGGAGGAACAATTTTGTTATACTCATTAAATATGTTGTATGGAATACATGATTGATATTTTGGAATATATATATTGTTCATGTCTACTTTTTCTAAACATATTTTATATTTTTTGTATACATAAAAATATATATATTTATATTTTTTAACGTTAATAAATACAGGATTTGACATTTGATAATTGAATATTTTCCTGAATGAGTGTTAAATATTTTGTTAATACCCGTTGAAATATTTTTTTAATGAGACAACCACATTGTTTTTTATCTTCTGATAACATTTTATTTCATTTGTACAAACATTTATTCAAAATGTGATGAACACATATTTGAAAATGCAATGAACATTTTATTAATGTATGAAACATTTTTTATTGTACACACGTTTTTTACTTTGTATTTTTTTTAAGAAACATACATTTTTTCTGACTCGTGATTGACTTTAAATGGCTTAAATATGGTTTTTACACATAATTAACAATTTTATATGTATTATATATATAATAGTTTCTAAATATAACAAAATTGGAAAAAAAAATGAAGAAAAAACGAAACAAAATGTGAAGAAAAACTGGAGGAAAAAAACTGTAAAACGAAGCCCACGTGACGTAGTCATGACATCACCCATGGTTACTGGGACGGTCCAATAGCGTTTCTCTGAGGCGACTCCAGCTAGTGTCCCGCAAGGAGCGTGACATAGCCGCGTCAGAGGAGGCCTCAGATCAGCAAGTACACGGATATGATAATAAGCCCAAAATGATTGCCCATTACGATAAACAAATTAAGGCTGACTCAAAACAACATTCCACCTGATTTTAAATTTTGTTCATACGGTTGTGAGACTTGTGCATGAATACCAAATAAAATCTTCAAGTTACCACTGAAAAATATTCCATAAAATCACATACAAATATTTTGTGTTATACGTAAAGCCATTTTTATTCTATTAGAAAATGTGCATGCATTCCAAAAGAATTGTTCATGACTAGAAAAAAGGCTCACAAATCTCAGAAATGATATTTATGTATCACTGAACAACAATTCCATATGTACAAAAATAAATGTTAGTGACTAAAAAAATGTTAACATACTTAAAAAATGTTCATGTATTTACAATAAAAGTAAATATGGAAATAAAAAATAACTATGTTCTAAATATAATGCAATGCACAAATTTAAAATTAAAGAAATCTGAAAATGAAAAAAAAATACTAAGAAAAAGTAGAGTAAATATATAAAAAGAGAAGGAGAGGAAAAGAAGAAAGCAAAAAAAGAAGAAAAAAGAAAAACAGAAGAAAGGAAAATAATTCTTGCTTATTGGACCAGACCAACTGCCCTGACATTCATGCTAGGATTCCTTTGCCCTCGCTTATGGTGAGCGCTAGGAAATCCGAGCCCGGAGCCTTGATACTGTGAGGGCAAACAAACATGAGTATCAATAACTACAATGGTCAACAGTCCATAGAATCCAGATTATTCAGTTAAATCAGGACAACAAGAAGAGAAAAATAAATATTTCCCATGTAGTTTATGAACATTGTCTTCCCAGGGTTGAGTGGTTGACTCCAGGGGAAAGGCCGAAACTGCACATACCACATAACTGCCAACATGGAACCTGAAATTCATCGACTGGCAACATATTTCTGTTCCTCTCTAGATTAAGGCTCACAGAACCTACAATGTGTTTATTTTGTCATTTTCAAAAATCCTTCAAAAAAACTGGTGATACCAAAGCATGTTGACAACAAGAAAACATGGAAGTATTATAGCCTTTTGCAATGTAAGCTGACCGGGACGGGGCGATTCTGATGGAGCACAGGCTCGAAGCTCTGTAGGCATGGACAAGTAGGTGAACGACAGCTGGAACAACAATAAACAACAAGAAACAAGACACCATTTGGCTTGTGCTTCTGCTAATAACAATCTAAGCAGTAAAGTATATGATAGTAAACGAATCTAGCCTTGGACGTTCTTGGTCCTGATCATTGTTTTTTCTAGCCTTCGGCAAGTTCCGCGCAATTTTCTGAAATATCCGTATCTCGACCACAACTCGAGGTCTCAAGCCCAATTGGAGCATGCTGTCCAAATTTTGTAGGTTCTCAGATCTAGTACATAAAAAAATGAAGTGGTATACAAGTTTAAGTCCTCCAGGAATTAATAATTTAACACATGTGCACAGGTCAGATGCTGCATAAGTTAACACATGGCTGAGTCACATGGGAAGTTGGGAACAAGAACAATGATCACTTTGGAATTGAAAACAGAGATACTAATGCATTGCTTAAAAATTTACAATCCAGAGGGCTATAAGTCATGATATTAGCACGGACACCCAAAGGGATCAAATTTTACTAATTAAGTAGGGACTGAACCGGGTAGAACTATTAGCAAACAGAGGCTATATACTGTTACCTGCAACAAGGTGCTGAAATGAGGTTCACGATTCTTTCTGAACTTAAGTGCCAAAGGTTCCAGTTTCAGTCTTAGTGTTGTCCAACAAGTAAAAGGACATACACTGACAATATAAGTCTTTTACTTAGAAACACCTTCAGGTAAATCATGGTACACACACTGACAAAGGAAAATAGCAAGAACAAAGTTGAAAGAGACATTTACTAACCTTCACTAGGATATAGGCGTAACAAAACAAGACGATGCAACTCGGGGAAGTTTCTAAGGACATAATTAGTTTTATACTCATGATTCTCTCTTGACTGCATCTAGATACCAACTCTCTTCAAATCAACATTCATTTTCCTTTATGCGGCCACTTGAAACCAGCATTTGACAACTCCTTCGAGTTGCAGCATCTGAGCTGCAATGGCTGCTTCAGCAATAGGAGGATGGGTGGCCTCAGCCTTCATCACCAAGCTAGTTGAGAAGGTGTGCTCCTATGCTGGGGACCAGTATGAATACCAACGGAAAGATACAAAGGAGAAACTGAGAATCCTAGAGAAGAATCTATCATCGATCCAAACAGCGATACACATAGCCGAGAGAGTGCAGGCAAAGAACACAGCCATGGGAAGTTGGCTAAGGAGAATCAAAGATGCTGCCTGTCAAGCTGAGGATGTTCTCGATTTGTTTGACTATCGAGTTCTCCAAGCACAAGCTGAAGACAGGGGCATGATTAGCTCAGTTGCTTCAGCTGCAGCTGGCTCGTCTTCTTCATCCGCAAGCACCATAACCACTGCCTCTACCACCACTAGCAGTAGCAGCGGCTCAACAGTAAATCAGTCGGTTCGTCTTCTCAAACGCTTTCTATTCTCTGATGAAGATATAGATGAGTTGATTTCTGTAGTCGATAAGTTTGTTGAGATTGATAGTGAGATGCAAAGATTTCTGGATTTTGTCAAGATAGAGGACAGCAAACCAGAACAGGCAGTTCAGTGGCGCACAACAAGCTCTATGCCAAGCTCAGGGAAGTTTTTCGGTCGAGTTAATGAAGAAAACCATCTGAAGAAATTACTTGTTCAGATCAATGAGCAATCCAGTCAGCCATATGATGTTATATCAATTGTTGGTATTGGTGGTGTTGGTAAGACAGCGCTAGTACAGAGAGTGTATAACCACTTTCATGACACACATCACTTTGATCTCACAGTATGGCTCCATGTCTCAGATAAATTTGATGTTGTACGTCTAACAAAAGAGATGGCAGAGTCAGATAATCTCAGCAGTAGTTTAGATCAAGCTCAGAGGATACTTCGGGATAAGCTGAATGGGAAAAAGGCTTTGATAGTCCTTGACGATGTATGGAATGTATTGAGGAGCCAATTGGAGAACCTGTTCAAACCCCTGAAGTTTGCTAGCAAGGGCAGCAAAGTAATAGTTACAACTCGAAGCAAAAATGTTGCAAGTATGAATGAATCAACAGAGATCATGGAGTTACATGGCTTAGAAGATGAAGACTACTGGGATTTCTTTTCACAATGTGCATTCGGTGATGCAAATCCTTCTGATTTTCCAAAACTGAAAAAAATTGGCCAAGAAGTGGTGAGCAAGTTGGCCGGATCACCTTTAGCTGCAATGACAGTTGGGAGTTCACTGAAACCGGTGCTAAAAGAAAAACATTGGAGTTCTATCTGTGGAAGAAAATTGTGTCAAATAGAGCAAAAGGAAGATGATATTATACCAGTATTGCGACTGAGTTATGAGCATCTTCCTGACCATTTGAAGCAATGTTTTGTTTACTTTGCATTGTTTCCTAAGAAATACCACCTTCAAGGAGATGAGCTAGTACAGATGTGGAGAGCTCATGGTTTCCTTAACACAGATGCACCAGATGAAATTGCATATCGTTATATCAATGACCTGTTGCAGCTTTCATTCATTGAGAAGGTACCCAGCCAAGATGACCATTATGTAGTTCACGACTTGCTGCATGATTTTGCAGAGTCGGTCTCCAATGGAGAACACTTCAGAATAGAAGATAAACTCCAGGTATGCGTTCCAAGAAATGTTCGCCACCTATATGTCAGTGCAAGCAGTATATCTGAGGTGTACTGGATTTTGCAAGAATTCACAGAATTGAAGAAAAATCTGAGAAGCTTAATAATTTGCAAGGCAGAAGAAGGTGCTTCCCAGAAAAGAATACCCTCATCAACCTTCAATTATGGTCTTGGTCAGACACTCCAAGAGCTAAGAAGCTTAAGGGTCTTAGTACTGCACAATCCTGATGGTATTCTCCCAGACAAAATTGATCATTTGAAACACCTTAGGTATCTAAACATTCATGGAAGTATGAGATTTATCAATGTCCCCGAGTCATTATTCAAACTCTACCATTTACATGGATTGAGTCTCCAAACTCATCAAGACAGGATCGTGGAAAAGGAACTCCAAGAGGGCTTAAGTAGGCTGACCCAGTTAAGATACCTGAAGGCTCCGAAGAAAATAATTTCAGGCATAGAATGGATTGGCAAGCTAAGATCCCTCCAGGAACTAGAAGAGTACAAAGTGAAGAGTAACATGAAGCGCAACATATGCCAACTGAGGGAGTTGAATGAACTTCGAGGGACGCTAACCATAACAAATCTTCAGAATGTAAGATGCAGCAAAGAAGCAAATGAGGCAAGATTATTTGATAAGAAGAACCTGAACAAGCTAGCACTCTCGTGGAATCATCTCAAACAGAGCACCAACAGTGACCATGAAGGCGTGTTTGAAGGGTTACAACCAAATGCCAACTTGAGAGCACTTTGTGTCAGAGGTTACATGGGAATCAAGTCTCCTTCTTGGCTATCCTTTGAATACGCATCCAACATTCACTCCATTGAATTGCTCTGCTGCCATCACTGGAAGACCCTTCCACCATTTGGGAGTTTACCCTTCCTGCAGAAATTAAGGATAATGCGTTTGACAAAACTGGAAAAGATTGATTCTGGATTCTACGGCAATGCGGCAGAGGCATTTCCATCACTAGAAGAGCTTCTATTTGAAGGCATGACTCAGTGGAAAGGATGGTCAGGCGTTGAGAACAACCAAAATGTGTTTCCTCGCCTGCGTGACATCCGTATTCAGAAATGTAACAAGTTGATGGGGCCTTTGCCGTTCCCACCATCATTCAATAAAATCAAAATTTCAGTATGTGACTCAGCCTCTGAGAAGGTAATCAGTCATGAACCTGAAGATACAGCTGATGCCAGCATGCCCCTCGGTGTTCAGCTCTCCCTGGACCGCTTGGAACTTCTCTTTACCTCTCTGCAAACAAGCAGCCTAGCCACCGTTCATATGCTGGATATCTCATCCGACTGCTTGGAAGCTTTTAACAGTGATCAGGAGGAATGGCTGCAACAACTCACCTCAGTGAAGGAAATTCGCTTCACTGGCTGTCTAAAATTGACATCACTGCCATCCAACATGATTGATCTCACATCCCTTGAGTCTCTGTGCATAGAGAAATGTCCGAAACTTGAGTTGCTTCCCCAGACAGGCTTACCTATTTCCCTGAAGAAACTCAATGTCATAAGATGCAGCAAAACATTTAGTCAGCTCTGCTCTGAGATCAACATAAGCAGCACCAACACGATACATCAGGTTATCGTGAGGGAACCTATTGTTGGCAATGCAATAAAAAGAAGAAGGACATCATCACAATAGAAAACCTGTAAGCATGACAAACATATTAAAACCTTCTTTTTCATCAACATGAATCGAAGAAACATGTAAATCAATCTTATCCAATCAATCAACAAGATGGATGGAAATAAAAAAAATACTTTACCACATGGATTGCTGTTCTAGAAGGTCAATGTCAAACAAGATATTCATGCTTTATTCAATGCTTCATTTCTTTGCAGCTCGGAAGTGCAGAAGTTCCTTTTCTGGAGGATAGATGGCTGAACAAGTGCTTAACTGAGCAGCCTGCATCAGCTCTCTTCTCCCTTGTGACAACAAGAATCAAGAATACGCAAATTGTTCAGGAGGCTCTAAATAATGAATGGAATGCTGATGTTTTGGGATCTCTGAGTGTCCAGGCCAATTCACGAAGAGCCGCATCTTTGAGACCAGTTGAGTGCCAGCACACTTGATTCACTGACACCAGCGAAGTTTGTGTGGAAATGGAGAAACACTGGACGGCATTCAATATGATCAGATTATAAGATCCAGTGCTGGTTCTTCCAGTGCAGCATATTGGTGGCAGAAGCTTGGTAAATCATTGTTACATCTTCCATTGGACTTAATGCATTGACTAGCAGATTCAGGGGATCACAGTTCTCGTTCCACTCACCCTAATTTGCGGCTCTACTGGATACATAATCAAAGAGTGCAAACTCTGGAGGCTGGTTGGAGTGGTTCAGTAGATCGTTGTTCCAGGGAGATACAGCTATTTTGTTTAGGTATTACTTAGGTTAATCACTTAATATGATGTTCTTGCTCACAGCATCAAAAGCAATTTTTGTGATTCTTTGCTCCTTCTAAACGAATTAATGCACTTGGTTTATGCATAATATAGTATAAATACAAGAATTATTTTCCAATTCCACATGAACATTAGTTAAGTAATACTTCAATTTACAATACCTTGCTATTCTATAAGCATTCTTTTTATATGAGAAACAAAGATGTGATAGAAAATTGACTTCCTTATAGTATTCAGAAATCAAAGTAGATTGTCAAAAAGAAATTCAGCATGCTACCTGTATAATTTTATCCCCACGCACTCATCTAATGCCAAAACAAGTGTCTTGGCATAGTTTCAGACCAGTGTTGAAGCAATCATCCAAATAATCTCTAGTTGGGCATGGACAAAAGCCTATGGCTACTGCACGGTCACAATAATTCAGAGATTGCTGTAGACTCTGTTTACCATTAGCTCACACAAAACTGAGCAAGGATTCTACTCCCTCCGTTCCTAAATGTAAGTCTTTCTAGAGATTTCAATATGGACCACATACGGAGCAAAATGGGTGAATCTACATTCTAAAATATGTCCATATACATCCGTATGTAGTTCATATTGAAATCTCTGGTGGCAGTAAACATTACTCTTCTACAGAAGACAAATTAAAGGGCTCCAATCTTCAGTCCACAGACTGCACTATCACCGCCCCTGAATCCAGATCCGCATCGATTCCCCAACCACTGTTATTTAGGAAAACGCCGGGGGAGATAAAAAGGAGGGATTCAGCTCGCCGGGGAACCAGAACGAGAACAACAACTCAGTACTGAGAAAAGATGAGCTCAGTTAGTCGCAGGGAACAATGGTTGCAACAGCATTTCATGACTGGATTACAGGAAGAGGAGACCGGAGACCGACGATGTAGATGGGACACTTACTTACCTTGGAGACAGCGGCGACCTAAGGGCCCGGCGTCCCCCGCCGCCATCGGAGACCACGTCGGCGACGGCGACGGGCGGACGGACGGCTGCCGGAACAAAGGGGGAGGAAGGAGGGGCTTTTTGGGGGCCAGTGTCAGTCTCCCGTGATCCTGGCCCATTTGCCCATTGGGCCTTCCAAATGCTGGGTCTGAGAATTGAGATTGATTAATTATATAACTGGGTGCCAACACATATTTTGATTTGCCTAAAAAACGAAATCACTAATTAAGGAGTACTCCTTGCGGAGATCACTCCAACTTCCTCAGGTTGCGACAAGTGGCGCGCTGCATGTGCGCCACTTGTCGCAACCTGGGAGTTTTCCCTTTTTTTCGTAGATCCGTTTATTCAAAATGTTTTATCTCTTAAACCGTGCGTACAAATCTCGAACCACTTTCGCCATTGGATTCCTCGCGTCGAGATCTTTAAAACTAGATCCCATGTTGATAGTTTTTGACGAACTTTTTTTTCACGAAAAAACGGACGAAAAAACCGAACCGGGACATACGGGTTTTTTTTCCTTTCCGAAAGAGGCACGCCCGTGCCTCTGACGAAATCACAACCGTGCCTCTCGCGGAAACAAAACCCTGCCTCTCACGAAAGAAAAAAAAAACAAAAAACGCGTTTTTTTCCTGTTCTGAAAGAGGCACGCCCGTGCCTCTCGCGAAAGCACAATCGTGCCTCTGTCGGAAGCAAAACCGTACCTCTCACGAAAGGAAAAAAAACAGAAAACGCCTTTTTTTCCTTTTCGAAAGAGGCACGCCCGTGCCTCTCGCGAAAGCACAACCGTGCCTCTCGTGAAAAAAAAACAGAAAACGTGTTTTTTTCTCTTTCCGAAAGAGGCACGCCCGTGCCTCTTGCGAAAGCACAACATGCCTCTGGCGGAAGCAAAACCGTGCCTCTCGCGAAAGAAAAAAAACAGAAAACGCGTTTTTCCCTTTCCGAAAGAGGCACGCCTGTGCCTCTCGCGAAAGCACAACCGTGCCTCTCGCGGAAGCAAAACCGTGCCTCTCGCGGAAGAAAAAAAAACAGAAAACACGTTTTTTTCCGTTTCCAAGAGGCACGACCATGCCTCTCGCGAAAGCACAACCGTGCCTCTCGCGAAAAAAAAATCGTGACTCTCGCGAAAAAAATGCATTTTTTACGCAAATTTTTTTTGGTCGAAAAGCTAGGGAAGACCGGTAAAAAATCTAAATGTCAAAAAAACCCGGGAAAAAAACCTTTTAAAAAGCCGAAAACGCGTGCGTAAAAATAAAAAAAAAACAAAATCCAAAAGGAGCGTCCAGAGCGCGACACGTGGCGAATGACTGTGAGCGTGCTAAGTGGCGCTGATCGTTGCGAGACTCACGAAGGAGCGCTCGTTAATTAGTTGCTCCTTAAAAAAAACCATATGTTGGTGGATTTGTTTCCTCGAAATAATAAAGTGAACATTTTTTTTAGAAAAAGTGAATTTGATTATAGAGTTCACTTTTAGCGGTTGTTAAAATTCGGCGTTTGGGACTTTAAACTCATCTTTATATACCATAATAATGCTTTGGTAATTTCAAACAAAATTAACGGTAGACAATTTATCATAAAGATGAAGCTACTTTGTGCACTTTGATGGACCCTCCTATGTGTCGCACGAGAACACTACGGCGCAAACACGTGCAAGGCTATGCATCAGCGCCATCTCCGGTTGTCTTCGGTATACTAGAGTTGTACATGGGATGGACCCACCTCTAGTTTTGGGCAGTTTTCTTTGCTTTTTTTTTTAAGATAAACTAAGGATTTTATTCAAAGTTCACAACGTCCGGAATACAAGCAATCTCTGGTAGAACCCCTAGCCACACATGGCGACCCACTGCGAGAGACGCAGCTCCCTTGACAAGCAAGTGGACCTTAAAATTATTATCTCTACTCTCAAAACGGAAATCAACAGAAGAAAAATCATTACAGCTAGTATGGATCTCAAGAAGGATAAGAGCATAAGAAGGAGCCCCTGACGATCTAATGTTTGCAATCACTTCAGCACAATCCGTGGCAATGGTTAGATCCTGAAGATTCAAGTCTCGGGCTAGAGCTAGTGCTTCGCTGCATGCATGAGCCTCAAGACTTGCCGGGTCAGTGAGGCCATCGAACACCATTGCAGATGTACCAAGAAACTTGCCAAATCTGTCACGACACACAACTCCTGCTGCTCCTTTGTCTCCTAAGGTTGACAGCCCCCCATCACAGTTTAGCTTTAAGGTCTCGCCCGGGGGTGGTAGCCACACCTTTGCTCGTTGTCGGTTCCTTCGTGTGACAGCAGTCGAGGGTTTTAGGGAGTTAGCTATATCCAGCTCCTCCAAAAATCTGCTTACGAAAGACATAGTGGAAAGCGGGCTCTGAAATTCCTCCTCGTGTATAGCTTTTCTCCTGGCCCACCAAATCGCCCACATGGTCACTAAAATTCGAGCTAGGTCTCGTTGATTTGTATTCTCAACCAGCCAGAACAACCATAGTCTCGCATCTTCGGTTTGGTTTGATATCATATGCTCAACCAGTTCATCATCCTCCAGAGCCCAAACGCATCTCGCCATGCGGCAACTCAGTAGCGAGTGGCGCCATGTATCCTCCATTGCTCCGCATATAGAGCAGGCGGTGGACTCTGCCATATGTCTAACATGTCTCACCAGGCCGGTAGGGATAGAGGTATGCGCCAACCGCCATACAAAAACTCTTATCTTTGAGGGTACCTTCACCTTCCATAGCTGAGACCAAGAGTTTTTGTCCGCAGCCACGTTAGAATGATCAGGACGATGTTCAAGCCAATCCTCTCATTGTGTTTTGATGGCGCAGATCATCCTGTAAGCTGACCGGACCGAGAAGATCCCTCTCTTGTCGTAGTGCCACGCCCAAAAGTCCTCCTGTTGCCTGGTACTGAGCGGTATATTGAGAATCGCTTCAACATCAGCAGGAATGAAATGCTCAGATAATACTTGTCGGTTCCATGATCTTGTGGCTGAGTTGATGAGCTCTGAAACCATCACCGGCGGGTTCATGGAGCGGGCACAAAAGGGCCTCAACTTGTAATCTCTCGGCAACCAGTTATCCTGCCAAATATGCGTAGTTGCTCCGGTGCCAATTCTCTTGATGAGCCCCAAACACAGAATGTCACGGCCCTCCAAGAGTGACCGCCAAACCTGCGAAGGAGCATTGCCAAGTGTGGTGTTCAGCAAGTCTGTATTTGGAAAGTAATGAGCTTTAAGAATGCGCGCGATCAAGGACTCCGGCTGCTGCATCACTCACCACGCTTGCCGGGCAAGAAGAGCTAGGTTGAATAGCTCGATGTCTCGGAAACCCAGGCCGCCCATAAATTTTGGTTTTGACATTGTTTCCCATGACACCCATGCTGTTTTCCGCTCACCGTTTTTACTCCCCCACCAAAATTTACGTATCAAACTATTGATGTGCTCACATAAACCTCAGGGTAGCTTAAAACATGCCATTGAGTATGTTGGAATGGCCTGGGCTACAGACTTGATGAGAACTTCCTTCCCTCCCACTGACAGGCACTTTTCCATCCAACCCTGAACACGTTTCCAAATACGGTCCTTCAAATATTTAAAAGATCCTTCCTTTGCTCTGCCCACATCTGATGGCAAACCCAAATACTTCTCAATTAACAGTTAACGACTCATTGTGCACATCAAGGATATTCATGATTGATCCTCTTACCGAATCCGCAACCCCCTTACTAAAAAAGATTGATGATTTTTCCACATTGATTCTCTGCCCCGAAGCATCACAGTATACTCTCAGCAGACCATTAACCCTTGTAGCAGCCTCATCGTTTGCCTCAAAAAAGAGTAAACTGTCATCAGCGAAAAGTAGGTGATTAACCAAAGGGGCTTCAGGCGCCACTGATATTCCCTGAACCCCAATATTGGACTTCAAAAGGCACGATAAGCCCTCCGCAGCTAGCAGGAAAAGGTAAGGCGAGATCGGATCCCCCTGCCGAAGTCCACGTGTAGGCCTGAATCCTTCCAAGCTGCCACCGTTAAACAGAACGGAAAAAGAAACCGAAGAAACGCACCTCATAATGGTCTCTGTAAATCTGGGACTGAAACCCAACTTAATCATGACCGCTTTCAGATACGACCACTCGAGGCGATCATATGCCTTCATCATATCTAGCTTAAGTGCACAAAACCTGTTTCCCTTCACCCTCCTGGTTTTCATATAGTGCAAACACTCATAAGCCGTAATAAAATTATCTGTGATAAGGCGTCCGGGGAAAAAAGCGGACTGCTCTTCGGAGATGATATCGGGGAGAATCTGCTTCAGCCTGTTGGCTAAGACCTTCGATGCAATCTTATAGATTACGTTACAAAGGCTTATAGGCCGAAACTGTCCTAAAACTTTTGGACTGGAGATCTTGGGGATTAAAACAATGAACGTGTTGTTGATCTCCTCTGGTGAATCAACTCCATCAAGCACTCGGATGATCATCCTTGTAACCTCATCACCACATAAGTCCCCGTGTTTCTGAAAAAAATGCGCGGGAAAGCCATCTGGACCCGGTGCCTTGGTTGGAAACATCTGAAAGAGGGCCTCCTTAACTTCATCTCTACTGTACTCTGCATTGAGACGGGCATTCATATCTCCATCTACACGTGTAGGTATATGAGACAATACCTCCTCCATGCCAATAGTTCCTTCAGACGCATAGAGGTTTTTGTATAACTCCGTAGCCATAGCAGCCAGCTCGCTTGGGTCCGTGCACACCGAGCCATCAGCACGGTTCAGTTTAACGATCCTGTTCTTAGCCCGTCGGGCGCTAGCTTTCCGTTGAAAAAACCTGGTATTATTGTCCCCTTCCGCTAGCCATGTGATACGAGAGCGTTGTTTTGCCATGACTTCCTCCCTGTACGCTAGCTCAATAAGGCGGTCCATCACACCCTTCTCTTCTTCCCCCGGTCCTGTCCGCAAAGGGTCGTCGCGGAGATCCGCAAGCTGCCGGCGCAAGCCCCTCATTTCCTGGCGCACCGAACCAAAAGTCCTCCTACTCCACCTTGACATAGAGGTCGATACATCATGCAACTTGCTAGCCAATTCAGTAAGTGTCCTCGCCGGTCCTCTCCCATCCCATGCTTCGCTAACCACCTCTCTGAACCTCTCGTCCATCTCCCATGCACATTCATAGCGGAAAGGTTTATTCCCAAAAGATCGTTGATTGCCTGCCTCCATATCAGTCTTGAGAAGTATCGGGCTATGATCACTCTTGGCAGCTGTTAGATGTTCCAGGGTTGCAAAAGGGAACATGCTTGACTAGCTTGGCGAAGCCAAGGCCCGGTCTAGCCGAACTCTGCAGAAATGCCCCCCCAGTCACTCGTTTTTCGAACGTCCAATCAAGACCCATATAACCAATGTCTGCCAGGCCACATACATCCACCGCATCTATGAAACCCTCCATTTGAGCACTGTCCCGAATATTAGGACGCAATTGTTCCTCCTGCCGAAGTATCTCACTGAAATCGCCAATACATAGCCACGGCAGGGTACTTTCCCCTCTCAACCTTTTCATCGTCTCCCACGTCTTGTACCTCAAGCTTCTGGTTGCCTCCCCATAGAAGCATGTTAGACGCCATGGTTCTGAACCTGAACTCGAAATCCAGGAGTCAATGTGATACTGCGAAAAATTCTTTATTACGAGATTAACCTCCGGCTTCCAGAAAATACAAAGACCTCCACTCCTACCACTACTAGCTACTGCAAAACTACTATTGAAACCTAAAGACACCGCCAAACCCTCCACTCGATTCTTTGCAATTTGCGTCTCCACAATACAAAGGACCGACGGCGCACTATCCACTACGAGAGCACTGAGCTCGTTAACTGTTCCAGGGTCGCCAATCCCACGGCAATTCCAGCATAAGGTCCTCATTAAGCTTGGCGGTCCTCCTCTAGGGAGGCCGCCCTGTTCATCATCTCCACCTCTTCATCCACTTCTCCTTCCTGTCTCCTCTTCTTACCAACATGCACCTTCTCCGGCGTCGTAACCGCAGCAGTTCTCGGATCAGAAGAAGAAGCACCTTCAATTAGCAAAACAGTGCCTGCAACCTTGCCTTCCAGATGAGGAAGTGACTGTCCTCTAATATTGATGGAACCATCCGCGGCCACCAATCTCTTCCGTGCTCCCCTCTCAGCTTCATCGTCCTGGATCCCCCTCCTGACCTCCACATCCATCTGTTGCGGCCCATGATAGTTGTCGCTGCCACCCTCCCCCCTTCTTCGTTCCCCTACCGGGCCTCTCCCCCCTTGGTTACCAGCTCCTCTTCCCCCCTCGCCTCCCCTTCCTCTACTGAAACTTTCTCCCCTTCCTCCACCCCCATACGGTTGGGCAGCCGGCATCTCCGGCTCCCACAGTAGCCAGTCACTCCAACCAAAGGAGCTTGGATCATGTATGCCATCGCCACACTCATCCGCCAAGTGACCCATCTGGCCACAAGCAAAACAAAAATCCGGAAGCTTCTCATAGAAAACACTGAATTTTTTGTGCTCCTTCAGTTTGATAGGAACAAACTGTTGGGGATATACATAACAGGTAGGCCCACGAAGGGTCGAAGTATCATGAAGCGTGGGGTCCACACAACATGTGGGTCCAGGTCAATTTCATACAGACACACTGTCCACTCGACCAAGCAACATACCATCCACTCGGATGACAGTTCACCACTCAACCGTACGACTCACTCGGATATACGAAGACCAGCAGGCAGCAAAGCAGTCGGCATCTTTCTAATAGTGAAGGCTTAATAGTGGGCTGTCATTATAGCATTCATACCCCACTTTGTAACATAGGAGGTGAGGGGGTGGCGCACTCTATATAAGCCACCCCCACCACTAGACTAGGGGGTCTGCTTCCACCTCTCTCTCTTTTCACCATTAGTCCCAGGACTTAAGCTCAGGCATGGGGATCCGTTCCTCTCTATCACACTCATTGTAATCTCCGGATATATACTCAGATAAAACAAAGCCTCTCCGGAGCACGAGACGTAGGGTTGTTATCTCCACCGTGAGAGGCCCGAACTCGCTAAAACCACCGCGTCACCCATATGCATCTCGATAGATCATGCTCCGTTATACTACCCCTATTCTACTGTCAGACTTAGAACCACGACAGTTGGCGCCCACCGTGGGGCATGACGTCTATCGAGCCATGATGCAGATGGTTTTTTCATTATCTACACTTAGTTTCCTGTTCGTACAGTTCATCTCCACAACTAGTACTAAAGCATCGCAGAAAGGGGGAGAAAAGATCTACATCTCTATTCGGCGTCTCGGAGGCACTGTCCTAGCCAGATGCACAGGGCTCCTCCGGCTGGTCGCCTTGCCCGACAACGGCTTCCACGCCACGGAGGCACTGGCCTAGCCAGCTGCGTAGGGCTCGTCCGCCTAGTTGCCCGCCCGACGACGAGTTCCTCCGCATGGGGCTTCCCCAGCCGATCGCGGGCTCGACAGCGGCATCCGTGCCGTGGAGGCGTAGGCCCGACGGGCACCGCGAGGCACCTCCCTTTCTGCTCCCTGGCCGGCAACGCGGAGCTCCTCGGCCCGGTCGTCTGCTCGGCAGTGATCTTCATAGTGGAGGCACCCCTCCCGCCGACGCCGCGGGCGCGGTACACTCCTTCCTTCAGCGGCAGCCGCCCGACGCTGCGAGTGCGCGCTGTGGCTCCCCTCGCTGGTGCTGCCAGCTCGACGATGGAGCACCTCCGTCTGGAGTCGACTGCACAAGCCCGAAGCGTGGCAATAAATCGCATGCAGAAAACGATCCACGGAAGAAGGAAACTTCCATCACATGCAAAACGGTATTAACTCTTGCTTAATTACCGCTAATTACCGCTTTCTTGCATGCAGATCCTGGACGGGAGCAATTCCTTTCTTCAATGCGTTAGTTAGCCAGGCAATCACACCTACTCATTTATTGCTAATTACTAATCATTTATAGCTAATTTTGATCTGTTTTGGAGGAAGAGTCCGTCTCTCTGCTCGGGCTTGAGCTGCAGGTCAGACGCCCGCTAGATCCGGTCCACCTGCAAGCCGGATAGACTCGCCCACCTCGAGTGAAAAGAACAGCGCTCGGGCGCTCATGAGCACGTCCACGCCGAACCTCACCAGCGCCTCCGAGCCTGGCCCTCCAGGTTGGCCTACCTAGCCAGCTCCACAACGACCGGATCCCAGCCCAGCTGCGGTTCACTCGGACGGGTGGAAGCACTCGGATCACGCGTCCGCTCGGACAAGGCTCACTCGGCCATGAGGTTGCTGGGTTCACTCGGCCGGCCCTCCACAGCAACGACCATGACCACCGCATTCAACTTGCCTGTGGTTCGACTCCATGTGGCGAACACACTGGTGGACTCGTTTCCATTCAGTGAACGCGACGACAGGTCAGGGCGACCATCGACTACGACAACTGCTTTCACTGGCTCAAGCTTCCCGTGGAGGTTCACTCGACCGCCACATGCTTCATCATCCCGTGGAGGTTCACTCGGGACGCGTCTATATCATTCGGATGCCTCGCACATCGTCACTCCGCGGGACGCGTCTACTTCACTCGGCCACCCCGCGCGTCACCACTCCGCGGGACGGGTCTACTTCACACGGACGCCCCGCGCATCGTCACTCCGCGGCATGCGTCTACATCATCCGGACGCTCCGCGCGTCGCCACTCTGCAGGACGCGTCTACGTCACTCGGACGCCTCGCTCGTCGCCACTGCAGCACGCGCCTCTACTTCACCAGGATGCCCCGCGCATCGTCACTCCGCGGGACGCGTCTACTTCACTCGGCCACCCCGCGCGTCACCACTCCGCGGGACGGGTCTACTTCACTCGGCCGCCCCGTGCGTCGCCACTCGGTTGGTCACCTCATCACCACTTGGCCGCCCCGCGCGTCGCTACAGGTTGGTCACCTCATCACCACTCGGCCGCTCCGCGCGTCGCCACTCGGTTGGTCACCTCATCACCACTCGGCCGCCCCGCGCGTCGCCACTCGGTTGGTCACCTCATCACCGCTCGGCCGCCCCGCGCGTCGCCACTCGGTTGGTCACCTCATCACCACTCGGCCGCCCCGCGCGTCGCCACCAGGTTGGTCACCTCATCACCACTCGGCCGCTCCGCGCGTCGCCACCAGGTTGGTCACCTCATCACCACTCGGCCGCTCCGCGCGTCGCCACTTGGTTGGTCACCTCATCACCACTCGGCCGCTCCGCGCGTCGCCACTCGGTTGGTCACCTCATCACCACTCGGCCGCTCCGCGCGTCGCCACTCGGTTGGTCACCTCATCACCACTCGGCCGCCCCGCGCGTCGCCACTCGGTTGGTCACCTCATCACCACTCGGCCGCCCCGCGCGTCGCCACTCGGTTGGTCACCTCATCACCACTCGGCCGCCCCGCGCGTCGCCACTCGGTTGGTCACCTCATCACCACTCGGCCGCCCCGCGCGTCGCCACTCGGTTGGTCACCTCATCACCACTCGGCCGCGCCGCGCGTCGCCACTCGGTTGGTCACCTCATCACCACTCGGCCGCCCCGCGCGTCGCCACTCGGTTGGTCACCTCATCACCACTCGGCCGCCCCGCGCGTCGCCACTCGGTTGGTCACCTCATCACCACTCGGCCGCCCCACGCGTCGCCACTCGGTTGGTCACCTCATCACCACTCGGCCGCCCCGCGCGTCGCCACTCGGTTGGTCACCTCATCACCACTTGGCCGCTCCGTGCGTCGCCACTCGGTTGGTCACCTCATCACCACTCGGCCGCTCCGCGTGTCGCCACTCGGTTGGTCACCTCATCACCACTCGGCCGCTCCGCGCGTCGCCACTCGGTTGGTCACCTCATCACCACTCGGCCGCTCCGCGCGTCGCCACTCGGTTGGTCACCTCATCACCACTCGGCCGCCCGCGCGTCGCCACTCGGTTGGTCACCTCATCACCACTCGGCCGCCCCGCGCGTCGCCACTCGGTTGGTCACCTCATCACCACTCGGCCGCCCCGCGCGTCGCCACTCGGTTGGTCACCTCATCACCACTCGGCCGCTCCGCGCGTCGCCACTCGGTTGGTCACCTCATCACCACTCGGCCGCTCCGCGCGTCGCCACTCGGTTGGTCACCTCATCACCACTCGGCCGCTCCGCGCGTCGCCACTCGGTTGGTCACCTCATCACCACTCGGCCGCCCCGCGCGTCGCCACTCGGTTGGTCACCTCATCACCACTCGGCCGCCCCGCGCGTCGCCACTCGGTTGGTCACCTCATCACCACTCGGCCGCGCCGCGCGTCGCCACTCGGTTGGTCACCTCATCACCACTCGGCCGCCCCGCGCGTCGCCACTCGGTTGGTCACCTCATCACCACTCGGCCGCCCCGCCCGTCGCCACTCGGTTGGTCACCTCATCACCACTCGACCGCCCTGCGCGCCTTCAGACAGCTAAGTCATTTTACATTCTGTTATTTTCGTCTTCCCGAGTATTCCATAATTCACACATCAGGTTCACTCGGAGGCCACACCACCGAGTGTACCTCTACGCTCGACTGCTTATTTTCACATACTTGCTTAGTACTGGTTATGTGACTCCGAAGTCCAACTTCCTTTTTTCCGCATATATCATTCACGAACACCATGTGTCGTTCTTCATTTCGAGTTTGCATCGGTCCTCCGGGGCTGCAACTCAGTCAAAACACTACACTTCCGTTTTATTTTAGCCAGTATTCCAACAAGTTCAGTAGGATTTCTCGCTTCGACAAGTGCGAATGAATCCTTCGCTCTTTTAAACTTTTGCTGGTCAACCAGCAAGCCCCTTGCACTCCCAGCGGGTGTCTATGGGTGTTATTCACACAAATCATTTCAGCACACATTAAATTTCCTCAAGAAATTATTGTGTTGACTTGTGCCATTTTTACACAAGTTACCGCGATCACTCGACGGCCCTACGCGCCAACTTCATCGCTGCTCGGACTCGGTCTCCATACTGGTCCTAGCGCACCACAACACTGACTTTGTCGCCCTGTTGATTTCAAACACGTCCGGCCAACCCCTCTATGGAATTCTCTTCATCGTATCAATGATATAGACCTCGTCGGACATGAGACAGATAAGTCCCTTTCATAATTAAACTTCACACTTCACTCTTTTGCGAGTTTGCTTCTTCCGAGCATCACTCGGAAGCTTCTCCTCATCTTTACCCAAATCCGACTTGATGAATTACAAATCATCCATTCAAAATTATATTTCTCATATTCCGACATGTCCGTTGTCGAAGCCTGTAGTATGCTCCGGGGCTACGCCGCACTCGGGGGCTGCATCTCATTTGGAATGACACTCTCCTAAGTGGTCGAGTACTTCATCACCAATCAGACCCTTCACTTCAACAAGTACATTCGATCCGTCACTTTGACAAATTTCATAATCACCCAGACACTCTGCGTGCCATCTTCGTTCCTACTCAAATTCAGTTGTGGCACCGGTCTTGTTGCGCCACAGCCACACTACACCGACCTTGTCGCTACATCAGCTTCAAAAGCATCTGGCTAACTCCTTCAAGGACCATTTTTGCCACTCAGCTGGACACTTAGTCCTTCACTCGGCCGCCCCGCGCGTCGCCACTCGGTTGCGCACGTCTTCATCACTCGTCCACCCCGCGCGTCTCCACTTGGTTATGCACGTCTTCACCACTCGCCCGCCCCGCGCGGCGCCACTCGGTTTTGCACGTCTTCACCACTCGACCGCTCCGTGCATCATCACTCGGTTGTACACATCATCGACCCTCTGCCGCCTCGCGCGTCACCATCAATTGGACATGTCTTTACCTCTACACGCCCAACACGGGAACGGCTAAGTTACTCATATGGTCAAACCTCATATCACACTCTGTAGCAAGCTTACCTCTTTCGAGCATCACTCGGGGGCTACGCGCGGCAGTCGGCCATGTCACCCTCAGGGGTTACGCCCATTTGGTCAACCTGTTGATTACATCAAGATATTCTTCTGACCATACATGATCGGTTCGCTGAAGATCTATAAGTGAAGCACGTGTTGGGTTTCGTAGTAATTTCAAAAAATTTCCTACGCGCACACAGGATCATGTGATGCATAGCAACGAGGGGAAGAGTATTGTCTACGTACCCTACGCAGACCGACTGCGGAAGCGATGACACGACGTAGAGGAAGTAGTCGTACGTCTTCACGATCCAACCGATCAAGCACCGAAACTACGACACCTCCGAGTTCGAGCACACGTTCAGCTCGATGACGATCCCCGGACTCCGATCCAGCAAAGTGTCGGGGAAGAGTTCCGTCAGCACGACGGCGTGGTGACGATCTTGATGAACTACAGCAGCAGGGCTTCGCCTAAACTCCGCTACAGTATTATCGAGGAATATGGTGGCAGGGGGCACCGCACACGGCTAAGGAATCGATCACGTGGATCAACTTGTGTCAACTTGTGTGTTTAGAGGTGCCCCTGCCTCTGTATATAAAGGAGCCAAGGGGGGAGGAGGCGCCGGCCAGGAGGAGGTGGCGCAGGAGGAGTCCTACTCCTACCGGGAGTAGGACTCCCCCCCCCCCCAATCCTATTCCAACTAGGATTCCCAAGGGGGAAAGAGGGAGAGGGGTGGCCGGCCACCTCTCCTAGTCCTAATAGGACTAGGGGAAGGGGGGAGGCGCGCAACCCCCTTGGGCTGCCCCTTTCTCCTTTCCACTAAGGCCCATGAAGGCCCATATGGTTCCCGGGGGGTTCCGGTAACCTCCTGGTAACCCGGTAAAATCCCGATTTCACCCGGAACACTTCCGATGTCCAAACATAGGCTTCCAATATATCAATCTTTATGTCTCGACCATTTCGAGACTCCTCGTCATGTCCGTGATCACATCCGGGACTCCGAACAACCTTCGGTACATCAAAATGCATAAACTCATAATATAACTGTCATCGTAACCTTAAGCGTGCGGACCCTACGGGTTCGAGAACAATGTAGACATGACCGAGACACGTCTCTGGTCAATAACCAATAGCGGGACCTGGATGCCCATATTGGCTCCCACATATTCTACGAAGATCTTTATCGGTCAGACCGCATAACAACATACGTTGTTCCCTTTGTCATCGGTATGTTACTTGCCCGAGATTCGATCGTCGGTATCCAATACCTAGTTCAATCTCGTTACCGGCAAGTCTCTTTACTCGTTCCGTAATACATCATCTCACAACTAACATATTAGTTGTAATGCTTGCAAGGCTTATGTGATGTGTATTACCGAGAGGGCCCAGAGATACCTCTCCGACAATCGGAGTGACAAATCCTAATCTCGAAATACGCCAACCCAACATCGACCATTGGAGACACCTGTAGTACTCCTTTATAATCACCCAGTTACGTTGTGACGTTTGGTAGTACCCAAAGTGTTCCTCCGGTAAACGGGAGTTGCATAATCTCATAGTCATAGGAACATGTATAAGTCATGAAGAAAGCAATAGCAACATACTAAACGATCGGGTGCTAAGCTAATGGAATGGGTCATGTCAATCAGATCATTCTACTAATGATGTGACCTCGTTAATCAAATAACAACTCTTTGTTCATGGTTAGGAAACATAACCATCTTTGATTAACGAGCTAGTCAAGTAGAGGCATACTAGTGACACTATGTTTGTCTATGTATTCACACATGTATTATGTTTCCGGTAAATACAATTTTAGCATGAATAATAAACATTTATCATGATTATAAGGAAATAAATAATAACTTTATTATTGCCTCTAGGGCATATTTCCTTCAGTCTCCCACTTGCACTAGAGTCAATAATCTAGATTACACTGTAATGATTCTAACACCCATGGAGCCTTGGTGCTGATCATGTTTTGCTCGTGGAAGAGGCTTAGTCAACGGGTCTGCAACATTCAGATCCGTATGTATCTTGCAAATCTCTATGTCTCCCACCTGGACTAGATCCCGGATGGAGTTGAAGCGTCTCTTGATGTGTTTGGTCCTTTTGTGAAATCTGGATTCCTTTGCTAAGGCAATTGCACCAGTATTGTCACAAAAGATTTTCATTGGACCCGATGCACTAGGTATGACACCTAGATCGGATATGAACTCCTTCATCCAGACTCCTTCATTTGCTGCTTCCGAAGCAGCTATGTATTCCGCTTCACATGTAGATCCCGCTACAACGCTTTGTTTAGAACTGCACCAACTGACAGCTCCACCGTTTAATGTAAACACGTATCCGGTTTGCGATTTAGAATCGTCCGGATCAGTGTCAAAGCTTGCATCAACGTAACCTTTTACGATGAGCTCTTTGTCACTTCCATATACGAGAAACATATCCTTAGTCCTTTTCAGGTATTTCAGGATGTTCTTGACCGCTGTCCAGTGATCCATTCCTGGATTACTTTGGTACCTCCCTGCTAAACTTATAGCAAGGCACACATCAGGTCTGGTACACAGCATTGCATACATGATAGAGCCTATGGCTGATGCATAGGGAACATCTTTCATATTCTCTCTATCTTCTGCAGTGGTCGGGCATTGAGTCTTACTCAATTTCACACCTTGTAACACAGGCAAGAACCCTTTCTTTGCTTGATCCATTTTGAACTTCTTCAAAATTTTGTCAAGGTATGTGCTTTGTGAAAGTCCAATTAAGCGTCTTGATCTATCTCTATAGATCTTAATGCCTAATATGTAAGCAGCTTCACCGAGGTCTTTCATTGAAAAACTTTTATTCAAGTATCCCTTTATGCTATCCAGAAATTCTATATCATTTCCAATCAGTAATATGTCATCCACATATAATATCAGAAATGCTACAGAGCTCCCACTCACTTTCTTGTAAATACAGGCTTCTCCGAAAGTCTGTATAAAACCAAATGCTTTGATCACACTATCAAAACGTTTATTCCAACTCCGAGAGGCTTGCACCAGTCCATAAATGGATCGCTGGAGCTTGCACACTTTGTTAGCTCCCTTTGGATCGACAAAACCTTCTGGTTGCATCATATACAACTCTTCTTCCAGGAATCCATTCAGGAATGCAGTTTTGACATCCATTTGCCAAATTTCATAATCATAAAATGCGGCAATTGCTAACATGATTCGGACGGACTTAAGCATCGCTACGGGTGAGAAGGTCTCATCGTAGTCAATTCCTTGAACTTGTCGAAAACCTTTTGCGACAAGTCGAGCTTTGTAGACAGTAACATTACCATCAGCGTCAGTCTTCTTCTTAAAGATCCATTTATTCTCAATTGCTTGCCGATCATCGGGCAAGTCAACCAAAGTCCATACTTTGTTCTCATACATGGATCCCATCTCAGATTTCATGGCTTCAAGCCACTTTGCGGAATCTGGGCTCACCATCGCTTCTTCATAGTTCGTAGGTTCATCATGATCTAGTAGCATGACTTCCAGAACAGGATTTCCGTACCACTCTGGCGCGGATCTTACTCTGGTTGATCTACGTGGTTCAGTAGTATCTTGATCTGAAGTTTCATGATCATTATCATTGGCTTCCTCACTAACCGGTGTAGGTGTCACTGAAACAGTTTTCTGTGATGAACTACTCTCCAGTAAGGGAGCAGGTACAGTTACCTCGTCAAGTTCTACTTTCCTCCCACTCACTTCTTTCGAGAGAAACTCCTTCTCTAGAAATGATCCATTCTTAGCAACGAATGTTTTGCCTTCGGATCTGTGATAGAAGGTGTACCCAACAGTTTCCTTTGGGTATCCTATGAATACACATTTCTCCGATTTGGGTTCGAGCTTATCAGGTTGAAGCTTTTTCACATAAGCATCGCAGCCCCAAACTTTAAGAAACGACAACTTTGGTTTCTTGCCAAACCATAGTTCATAAGGCGTCGTCTCAACGGATTTTGATGGTGCCCTATTTAACGTGAATGCGGCCGTCTCTAAAGCATAACCCCAAAATGATAGCGGTAAATCTGTAAGAGACATCATAGATCGCACCATATCTAGTAAAGTACGATTACGACGTTCGGACACACCATTACGCTGTGGTGTTCCGGGTGGCGTGAGTTGCGAAACTATTCCACAGTTTTTCAAATGTACACCAAACTCGTAACTCAAATATTCTCCTCCACGATCAGATCGTAGAAACTTTATTTTCTTGTTACGATGATTTTCAACTTCACTCTGAAATTCTTTGAACTTTTCAAATGTTTCAGACTTATGCTTCATTAAGTAGATATATCCATATCTGCTCAAATCATCTGTGAAGGTGAGAAAATAACGATATCCGCCACGAGCCTCAATATTCATCGGACCACATACATCGGTATGTATGATTTCCAACAAATCTGTTGCTCTCTCCATAGTACCGGAGAACGGTGTTTTAGTCATCTTGCCCATGAGGCACGGTTCGCAAGTACCAAGTGATTCATAATCAAGTGGTTCCAAAAGTCCATTAGTATGGAGTTTCTTCATGCGTTTTACACCGATATGACCTAAACGACAGTGCCACAAATAAGTTGCACTTTCATTATCAACTCTGCATCTTTTGGTTTCAACATTATGAATATGTGTATTACTACTATCGAGATTTAGTAAGAATAGACCACTCTTCAAGGGTGCATGACCATAAAAGATATTACTCATATAAATAGAACAACCATTATTCTCTGATTTAAATGAATAACCGTCTCGCATTAAACAAGATCCAGATATAATGTTCATGCTCAACGCTGGCACCAAATAACAATTATTTAGGTCTAATATTAATCCCGAAGGTAGATGTAGAGGTAGCGTGCCGACCGCGATCACATCGACTTTGGAACCGTTTCCCACGCGCATCGTCACCTCGTCCTTTGCCAGTGCCCGCTTATTCTGTAGTCCCTGTTTCGAGTTGCAAATATTAGCAACAGAACCAGTATCAAATACCCAGGTGCTACTGCGAGCTCTAGTAAGGTACACATCAATAACATGTATATCATATATACCTTTGTTCACCTTGCCATCCTTCTTATCCGCCAAATACTTGGGGCAGTTCCGCTTCCAGTGACCAGTCTGCTTGCAGTAGAAGCACTCAGTTTCAGGCTTAGGTCCAGACTTGGGTTTCTTATCTTGAGCAGCAACTGGCTTGCTGTTCTTCTTGAAGTTCCCTTTCTTCTTTCCTTTGCCCTTTTTCTTGAAACTAGTGGTTTTGTTAACCATCAACACTTGATGCTCCTTTTTGATTTCTACCTCCGCAGCTTTCAGCATTGCGAAGAGCTCGGGAATAGTCTTGTTCATCCCTTGCATATTATAGTTCATCACGAAGCTCTTGTAGCTTGGTGGCAGTGATTGGAGAATTCTGTCGATGACGCAATCATCCGGAAGATTAACTCCCAATTGAATCAAGTGATTATTATACCCAGACATTTTGAGTATATGCTCACTGACAGAACTGTTCTCCTCCATCTTGCAGCTATAGAACTTATTGGAGACTTCATATCTCTCAATCCGGGCATTTGCTTGAAATATTAACTTCAACTCCTGGAACATCTCATATGCTCCATGACGTTCAAAACGTCGTTGAAGTCCCGATTCTAAGCCGTAAAGCATGGCACACTGAACTATTGAGTAGTCATCAGCTTTGCTCTGCCAGACGTTCATAACATCTGGCGTTGCTCCAGCAGCAGGCCTGGCACCCAGCGGTGCTTCCAGGACGTAATTCTTCTGTGCAGCAATGAGGATAATCCTCAAGTTACGGACCCAGTCCGTGTAATTGCTACCATCATCTTTCAACTTTGCTTTCTCAAGGAACGCATTAAAATTTAACGGAACAACAGCACGAGCCATCTATCTACAATCAACATAAACAAGCAAGATACTATCAGGGACTAAGTTCATGATAAATTTTAAGTTCAATTAATCATATTACTAAAGAACTCCCACTTAGATAGACATCCCTCTAATCCTCTAAGTGATCACGTGATCCAAATCAACTAAACCATAACCGATCATCACGTGAGATGGAGTAGTTTTCAATGGTGAACATCGTTATGTTGATCATATCTACTATATGATTCACGCTCGACCTTTCGGTCTCCGTGTTCCGAGGCCATATCTGCATATGCTAGGCTCGTCAAGTTTAACCTGAGTATTCTGCGTGTGCAAAACTGGCTTGCACCCGTTGTAGATGGACGTAGAGCTTATCACACCCGATCATCACGTGGTGTCTGGGCACGACGAACTTTGGCAACGGTGCATACTCAGGGAGAACACTTCTTGATAATTTAGTGAGAGATCATCTTATAATGCTACCGTCAATCAAAGCAAGATAAGATGCATAAAAAGATAAACATCACATGCAATCAATATAAGTGATATGATATGGCCATCATCATCTTGTGCTTGTGATCTCTATCTCCGAAGCACCGTCATGATCACCATCGTCACCGGCGCGACACCTTGATCTCCATCGTAGCATCGTTGTCGTCTCGCCAATCTTATGCTTCCACGACTATCACTACCGTTTAGTAATAAAGTTAAGCATTACATCGCGATTGCATTGCATACAATAAAGCGACAACCATATGGCTCCTGCCAGTTGCCGATAACTTGGTTACAAAACATGATCATCTCATACAATAAAATTCAGCATCATGCCTTGACCATATCACATCACAACATGCCCTGCAAAAACAAGTTAGACGTCCTCTACTTTGTTGTTGCATGTTTTACGTGGCTGCTACGGGCTTAAGTAAGAACCAATCTCACCTACGCATCAAAACCACAACGATAGTTTGTCAAAT
The DNA here is from genome assembly GCF_018294505.1 of Triticum aestivum. Classification (NCBI taxonomy): domain Eukaryota; kingdom Viridiplantae; phylum Streptophyta; class Magnoliopsida; order Poales; family Poaceae; genus Triticum; species Triticum aestivum. The sequence continues at coordinate 32,909,815 of NC_057798.1, read as the reverse complement.
AGACTCCGTTTTAACCTTCGCAAGGACCGGGCGTAGCCATACTTGGTTCAACTAAAGTTGGAGAGGCAGTCGCCCGCAAGCCATCTCTGTGCAAAGCACGTCGAGGGAACCGGTCTCGCGTAAGCGTACGCGTAAGGTTGGTCCGGGTCGTCTCGTCCAACAATACCGCCGAACCAAAGTATGACATGCTGGTAGGCAGTATGACTTGTATCGTCCACAACTTACTTGTGTTCTACTCGTGCATATAACATCAACATCATTAACCTAGGCTCGGATGCCACTGTTGGGTTTCGTAGTAATTTCAAAAAATTTCCTACGCGCACACAGGATCATGTGATGCATAGCAACGAGGGGAAGAGTATTGTCTACGTACCCTACGCAGACCGACTGCGGAAGCGATGACACGACGTAGAGGAAGTAGTCGTACGTCTTCACGATCCAACCGATCAAGCACCGAAACTACGGCACCTCCGAGTTCGAGCACACGTTCAGCTCGATGACGATCCCCGGACTCCGATCCAGCAAAGTGTCGGGGAAGAGTTCCGTCAGCACGACGGCGTGGTGACGATCTTGATGAACTACAGCAGCAGGGCTTCGCCTAAACTCCGCTACAGTATTATCGAGGAATATGGTGGCAGGGGGCACCGCACACGGCTAAGGAATCGATCACGTGGATCAACTTGTGTCAACTTGTGTGTTTAGAGGTGCCCCTGCCTCTGTATATAAAGGAGCCAAGGGGGGAGGAGGCGCCGGCCAGGAGGAGGTGGCGCAGGAGGAGTCCTACTCCTACCGGGAGTAGGACTCCCCCCCAATCCTATTCCAACTAGGATTCCCAAGGGGGAAAGAGGGAGAGGGGTGGCCGGCCACCTCTCCTAGTCCTAATAGGACTAGGGGAAGGGGGGAGGCAGGCAGCCCCCTTGGGCTGCCCCTTTCTCCTTTCCACTAAGGCCCATGAAGGCCCATATGGTTCCCGGGGGGTTCCGGTAACCTCCCGGTAACCCGGTAAAATCCCGATTTCACCCGGAACACTTCCGATGTCCAAACATAGGCTTCCAATATATCAATATTTATGTCTCGACCATTTCGAGACTCCTCGTCATGTCCGTGATCACATCCGGGACTCCGAATAACCTTCGGTACATCAAAATGCATAAACTCATAATATAACTGTCATCGTAACCTTAAGCGTGCGGACCCTACGGGTTCGAGAACAATGTAGACATGACCGAGACACGTCTCCGATCAATAACCAATAGCGGGACCTAGATGCCCATATTGGCTCCCACATATTCTACGAAGATCTTTATCGGTCAGACCGCATAACAACATACGTTGTTCCCTTTGTCATCGGTATGTTACTTGCCCGAGATTCGATCGTCGGTATCCAATACCTAGTTCAATCTCGTTACCGGCAAGTCTCTTTACTCGTTCCGTAATACATCATCTCACAACTAACATATTAGTTGTAATGCTTGCAAGGCTTATGTGATGTGTATTACCGAGAGGGCCCAGAGATACCTCTCCGACAATCGGAGTGACAAATCCTAATCTCAAAATACGCCAACCCAACATCGACCATTGGAGACACCTGTAGTACTCCTTTATAATCACCCAGTTACGTTGTGACGTTTGGTAGTACCCAAAGTGTTCCTCCGGTAAACGGGAGTTGCATAATCTCATAGTCATAGGAACATGTATAAGTCATGAAGAAAGCAATAGCAACATACTAAACGATCGGGTGCTAAGCTAATGGAATGGGTCATGTCAATCAGATCATTCTACTAATGATGTGACCTCGTTAATCAAATAACAACTCTTTGTTCATGGTTAGGAAACATAACCATCTTTGATTAACGAGCTAGTCAAGTAGAGGCATACTAGTGACACTATGTTTGTCTATGTATTTACACATGTATTATGTTTCCGGTAAATACAATTTTAGCATGAATAATAAACATTTATCATGATTATAAGGAAATAAATAATAACTTTATTATTGCCTCTAGGGCATATTTCCTTCAGCACGTCCACTTGGATAAATACCCCTTTTCATGCAAAAGGGTAAAAATGAAGTGCCATCGCTGAATCGTACAGGCGACCTTACTCATCGTTCGTACAACCACCTCGTTACGCATCCATCCGATTGATTCAATTCCAGACAAAGATATTTGCCATGCCAACTGCATGGAGGTTTACCGAGAGACTTAAACCCTCTGCCAGACTCATCTAGTCCGACAGAGGCTCGGGGACTACACACAGTGGGTGCACTCAGCGTGCCCCCACTGGAAGAGAACTCAGAAAGAAACATTTTGCTCGATGCAAACCCATCTCCAGTATTACTCGACCTCCAAGTCAGAGAAGAACAAGTTCGATCAGTACCAGCTAAGAAGAGTTTTAGTTCTCTCATACTCCCGCCAACTGCCCGCAGTCGACAGCAGTCTCGGGGACTACACCCAGTGGGTGCACTCAGCGTGCCCCCACTGGAATGGTATCCACTCGGAACGGTCCGCCCAACCCGAGTGACGGCCAAACAACAACAAAAAGACAGACTCTAAGACTCCCGCCGACTGCCCGCAGTCGACAGCAGTCTCGGGGACTACACCCAGTGGGTGCACTCAGCGTGCCCCCACTGGAATGGTATCCACTCGGAACGGTCCGCCCAACCCGAGTGACGACCAAACAACAACAAAAAGACAGGCTCTAAGACTCCCGCCGACTGCCCGCAGTCGACAGCAGTCTCGGGGACTACACCCAGTGGGTGCACTCAGCGTGCCCCCACTGGAATGGTATCCACTCGGAACGGTCCGCCCAACCCGAGTGACGGCCAAACAACAACAAAAAGACAGGCTCTAAGACTCCCGCCGACTGCCCGCAGTCGACAGCAGTCTCGGGGACTACACCCAGTGGGTGCACTCAGCGTGCCCCCACTGGAATGGTATCCACTCGGAACGGTCCGCCCAACCCGAGTGACGGCCAAACAACAAAAAAGACATGTTCCAGGCGTGAAGAAATTCCGAGTAATCAGTTACTCGATGCAGGCCCAGCTCCAAATCACTCCAAAAAATATTCTATAAGGCGAGTTTAACGCTCCTCCGTGGACCTGTTTTGAGCCTTCTTCTAGGACTCAAAGTGTGAAACTCACAAGTGTGGATCTAAAACCGACTCGTATTGACGTTCCTCCGGGATAAGAATGGCATCTCTCTAAGAGAACAGTCCATGTGTCAATCTGGTCGCACAGATCTAATGACACACCCATACTCAGATCATGAGTTAAACCTCTCCCGAGAGATGAACGAATGTCACCAAGTTGCTCCTCACAGACACATACCTCGATCAGTCGGGAAGCATGGTACCGGAATCCATTGAGATTTTGTTCAAACCTTGGTTGTCTGAAAGCGCGACGACATGTACCGAGTATTTCTGTAATCACTCGGACCAAACTGTGTCTTACACCAACTCGTTCTGCAAAATTGCAATCGATTCGGGGGCTAATGTTGGGGATATACATAACAGGTAGGCCCACGAAGGGTCGAAGTATCATGAAGCGTGGGGTCCACACAACCTGTGGGTCCAGGTCAATTTCATACAGACACACTGTCCACTCGACCAAGCAACATACCATCCACTCGGATGACAGTTCACCACTCGACCGTACGACTCACTCGGATATACGAAGACCAGCAGGCAGCAAAGCAGTCGGCATCTTTCTAATAGTGAAGGCTTAATAGTGGGCTGTCATTATAGCATTCATACCCCACTTTGTAACATAGGAGGTGAGGGGGTGGCGCACTCTATATAAGCCACCCCCACCACTAGACTAGGGGGTCTGCTTCCACCTCTCTCTCTTTTCACCATTAGTCCCAGGACTTAAGCTCAGGCATGGGGATCCGTTCCTCTCTATCACACTCATTGTAATCTCCGGATATATACTCAGATAAAACAAAGCCTCTCCGGAGCACGAGACGTAGGGTTGTTATCTCCACCGTGAGAGGCCCGAACTCGCTAAAACCACCGCGTCACCCATATGCATCTCGATAGATCATGCTCCGTTATACTACCCCTATTCTACTGTCAGACTTAGAACCACGACACAAACCTAACCAGTGGCTCATTGACATCAACAAAAACCCTGGTGCGTAGTGTACTTGCCGGGTTTATCATGCCCTCATTAACCACCACTGTATACGGAGGGTCCCCGACCTTTGCAGCTACCTTCTCCGCCAGTTCCCTTCTTCTTGTTAGGCCATCCGGCAAGCCCTTGACTCGGGCCCATAGCAGGATCTTATTCAGTCTATACCCATTAATATCGGAGAAACCATCATACTCCTGCAGCACAACAGGCGCCCTCCGAAACAGCCATGGCCCCCCTCCATGATCTTCCTCCAATCTCCCAGGCAGTGGCATTGGACAAGGAACAGATTTGGCCCCTTAATATTGAAGGTGACTCCTTGTGCCGCCGACCAGGCATTGCGCATTTGCGTCAAGAGCGCCGCGTGGCTGAACGGCTTAGTTGTGTGGACTCGAAACAGTGCTAACCAACGTACATCCTTGATCAAGTCTCCACTTCCTCCGAGAAATTGAGATCTTCCTCTTCCCTCCCATGTAACTTCATGCTAGCAAACTGATCTTCAAAATCTGGTCCCGATCCAAAGTACGCCTCATGCTCATCCACCCCTCCCTCCGCCTCGCTCCCTCTAGCCGATGAATTGTTCCTCCCCCTATTATCCTCCCTGATTCCTCCTTGGCTTCATTCCCCCCTCGACCCCCCCCCCCCCGTTGCATCAGATCTGCTCGGCCTCCCAAACCCTAACCCTACATCCGCCGCCATTTCCTCTCCCTGCCCCCCTGGCTCCTGTCGCGTTGGATCCGCCATGCAAGCTGGTGAACACGGCGGGATATGGTGGATCTCACCGGCGGCCGAAGGAGAGCGACAACCGGCGAGATTTGACGTGGGCTCTGGCTCAGATCGCCAGAGGAAGGGTGGAACCCTAGAAACTAGGGGAAACGATACGTAAAAGCTCTCCGCTTAGAAATAATTACTACTAGATCTGATCACTAGAAACTAGCAGTTTTCTTTGCTAGGCCCTATATCACGGGCGTCCCTATGTCTCGCCTTCTGAATGTCCACCTTCGGACTCGCTAAATGGGCGACCGAGATGGGCCGGCCCACGCACGCCGCTAGCCACGGGCTCTTTTTTCTGTTATCTCTTTTCTTTTTTGCGTTATTTTGTATTTTTCTTTATACTTTCAAATATTCTAAATATATATATTACAAAAAAAATCTACGAAACATTTGAGAAAAATGTTGAAAAAGGTATTTGAAATTTTTTGAATAAGTATTTGAAAAATGTCAAACTAGTATTTGAAAAATGCTAGTCAAACATATGGAAAAATGTTGAGTATAAATAGAATAGTTTTTTACCATGTATTAAATAAATGATGAAATATTTTGATCATGTATATAAATATTTTAATCAAGCATTTTGAAAAAATGTTGAACAAGTATTTGAAAAATTCTATTCAAATGTGTATAGAAAAAATGTTGATCATGTATTAGAAATTAATGAAATTTTTTGATCATGTAAATAAAAATGTAAATCAAGCATTTGAAAAATGTTGAACAAGTATTTTCATAAATGTTAATCAAGCATTTGGAAAATTGTAATGTGTATAGAAAAATGTTAATCATGTATTAAAACATGATGATCTTTTTTATCATGTATATAAAATTGTTAATCCAGCATTTAAAAAATAATTTGAACAAGTTCTTAAATTTTCTTAATCAAGCGTTTGGAAAATGTCAAACGGGTATAGAAAAAATGTAGACAATCTATTGAAAAAATGTTAATATTTTTATTTGAACTGTCAAAAAATAAATAAAAATGTTAAAGATATAAATAAAAAATATTTACCATGTATTTACATGTTAATCTTGTATTTGGAAATTGTTTATCAAACATTTGAAAAATCTATATAAAAAATGTTGACCATGTATTACATAAATGTTTGATTTGTATTGAAAAATGTTAGACGTGTATTAGAAAAATATTGTTGACATGTACAAAAATGTAGCATAATAACCAGAAAGAACAAAGAAATTCAGAAAAAAAAAAGCAAAGAAACAAAATGCATAACAATAATGAAAAAAGAGAAGGAAAAAGAAAAGAATCCAAAGAAAACCAAAAAAAGGAAAGAAACCCGATTTGAATTGCCTCAAGTAGGATGTACCCTTAGGCATGTTAGATATCTTTAGCCAGGGGAAGTGTTGATGAGAATCACGCTATAGAACAGCTCTTCTTGTAGTACCACGAATGGAGAGTGGCAGAGTTCCTAGCAGCGCTGGCGATATCCGTGCAGGCCAGGGTTCGAACCTTGCTACTCCACTTTTCTTTGTTTTTTTACTTACTGTGTGCATGGTAATGGGCCGGAACAATAAGACGCGGAAGGAGGGAAAACCTTCAGCGAGAGCTTGCTATGTTCTTGCTTCATGCGAGACATAGCGCTCGCGCTGTATCGCAACAGTAGACTGCAGAAAGTGCGCCATGTTCAGTCTTCGAGCTGGTTTTTAATGAAAAATTTGGAGCCTTTCCTATATTGTAAATTAAAAATGTCTCATGAATTTAGAAAAAGTGCTCAGGAATAAAATATACATTTCAGATATTTGAAAACTGGTTCCCAAACTCTAAAAAAAATCATCAATTTTAGAAAGTTCATACATTTTAGAAATGATCACAAATTTCAAATATACGCACAAATGTTAAAAATGTTCATGAATTAAAACAATATTTATGAATTTAGAAACTGCTATTAAGCTAAAAAATGTTCACAGATTCATTAATTTTCAGGAATTAAAAGAAACATTCATTAGTAGCAAAAATCATTAACAATTTTTTTATGTACTCATGAATTTTGAAAATGTTCACCACATTTGAAAGGTGTTCGTAAATTATAAAAAATATTCAACAATTTAGAAATGCTTCAACAATTTTAAAACTGTACATGAATTTTAGAAATGACCAAATATTCAAAAAATGTTTAAAAATTTATAAAAAAGTTCTTATGCATTAAATTCATGATTTTATTGAAAAATTATTTATTCCTTATATAACATATAAAATAGTAACCACACAAAAACAGTGAGCCAAGGTGCGAGACACGGAATCCTACTTGCTGGTCCGTTCACATCTAAACTTCAATGGTGCGCAATTGGCGGAGCCCATTAAAGCAGGTACTTTTTCTCAGAATTTCTCTTCAAAGTTTAATTTTTTTTAAAGACTCTTATTAAATTTGAATAACCAATTAAAATGATTTGTTTGATATATAATGGATTTGACTATGTGAATAAAATTTACTAATGAGAGAATATAATTAAGATAACAAGGACTTGTGTGAATTAGATAAGAGTGGTATAAGAGTAGATCCATTGTACTTTTGAATCAAACTAATCTATTAGCCTGCTTTTCAATTAATATCAATTGCATCCTGTTCGCAAAAGATAAAATAAAAATCAATCGCAAACAGAGGGTCTCTAAACTATCTTTTAAACATTTTTCCGAATCAATGATGATATTTATTAATTAATACACTGATAGCATTCCTACAAAATCATGAGCTGTGCCAACATAAGATGCTTTTGTAAGCAAAGCACACTGCAAGGTATATTAATTACGTTCATGGAGGGATCATGATCGCTCTAGATATGCTAGCAAATCATGATATCATACGTAGTGTACTAGATGGACTAGAGACAACGGCTGATCTTTCTTCAGGAGGACTATTTCTCATGAGAAATAATTACTTTTTGGTAGCAGCATAGAAATGGGCTATGTATGTTTGTGAAAGTCACATGCACACCAATATTTTTCTTGCAATATAAGACAGCATTCGCTGGAAAACATGAGCACTAAGTGTCAACCAATATATACTGAATGATAAGGTCTACCTGGCTACGAAGCATAATGACGATTTCTATACTGAAAGAAATGTTATAGGATGGGGATAGCGTTACTGGAGAGATGATTTTGTCTCATCAGCTATAAGACCTTTCTAGCTGGCAGGAATTAGTGGCTAGCTAGAATTAGTGATGTGTGTGCCTTCATCCAAACCAATTAGCTAGGAGACTTCACAGGCTGAAAAGCATAGTTGATGCTGTTTGCTACCTTCATGGTTGGTGAAACTCGACCTGGTAGTATTTCAACAAGAACAAGATAAAAAAAGTGGTACCTAGCTAAGAAATGATCCCGTCTACCTCTGCAGCAAAAACAATATTGATACAGAAACCATCGTAGACAATTCAATGAGCCCCTTGCTCGTAATCGCCAGCAGAGACAGTTGTGCTAAAATGTGTCATCATTGCAGCATGAACCACTTGTGATGACCAAAAATCTCCCTAAACTGAACCAGATGTACTAAATCTTAAAGACGGATTCTCAACGATATATATCTAAGACAATTATTTATTTTTGAACTGTCTGAGGCATTATATATATGGTCCCATGCGGTTTGTAAATGAACCGTCTATGGTAATCTATCTAGATATGTAATAAAGGTTTAAGAGATAGATCTGCTAGCTCGTCTCGAGTAGGGTAAACATTCATTACTACAAGCTAGCTACACTTTTATTCTTTGTTACCGGATGCCACATAACATGTGCATGTGTAGAAGGTTGTATTTTTTTCCTTTCAAAGATTAGAAAGTTGAATTTACATGCACAAGTAGTGTTCAGGTAACTTTGCGGGATGCAAAGAAAGTTAAATTTAGCGATCATGACATTATATATGCTATATTTTGACAAGGGGAAAGTAAAGATCTATGACCTATGATGATATATTCCCAGAACCTAGACTATGTTAGCAAATCATGATATATACCATATCCAATGGTGTAAAATGAGGCTACTTATCTTCTCAAAACTGTTCAAGACAATAACAAATGCCTTTTCCTTTTGAGTAACGAAGAATAATAAGTATATCTAGGTGTGCTAAAACCATGATGAAAAGTTTTGCCCATTCATTTGGAAATATAATTAATTAACCAACCATATATGGTTTAACAATGAAAAGCAATTTAAAGTTTAAATGTAACTACGTGCTGGAAAATGAAAAGATATACTCCCTCCGTTCCTAAATATAAGTCTTTCTAGAGATTCCACTATGATTACATACAAAGCAAAATGATCGAATCTACACTCTAAAATATGTCTATATACATCCTTTGTAGTTTGTAGTGGAATCTCTAGAAAGACTTATATTTAGGAACTGAGGAAGTACAAGGACTAAACAATATCTTCAGATAATCCGACAAACCGAAGTGGTTGTTCGGTAAGAGTGCAGTTGTATAACTTTCTTTTTATGTTGGTTACAAATTATGCGTTCCACTTCAGCTTCCCCTGAACATGTCAAAGATAATTTAATTTTTGTCCATGATTATTATTCATGTAAAAGTTGCGCGTGCCTGACATCCACTATCATATAGAAGAGATGGTTATCTTTATTGTCAAGTTATACCTTGAGTCTTTCTCTTATATATAGGTATGTTAACTACTCCAAGTGTTACATACTTGCCAGCAGGGAGTTGCTTGAAACATGTAAGTTGCCATAATGTTTTCCCATGTTTGATTCAATGCATGTGTTCTATATTGTTGTTTAATACAATAACTTATAATTCATTTTTAGTAAGCTCCAACATCGGGATCTCATGATTATCAAAACCATGCAATAATCTCATGATTATCAAAACCATGCAATAATAAAAGATTATGTTGTGCAATTAGAAACAAACTAATACATGCATGTTCACAAAAACTAGGTAGTTGTGAGAGTTTTTGTGCTTATAATTATGACCAATGGCCAGAATAATGTCTTTGAAAATTCACCATGTGTTTTACTTAATTGTGTGCCACCATAGGGTGTTTTAATAAATAGAATCAATTAACAATATTTCCACTAACACCTGAGGTTCAATATTTGTCATTCTATGCAAATGCTTGACCTATTGTTTTTGAGTAATAGACAAGACATTAATTTGAACTTGCACAATTTACTTCCAACCAACATGCTTGAAATTGATCTTGTTAGATCATATAGGATCTTTACTCCATTAGCTAGGTTCCAGAATGGAAAAAAAAATCTTTCAAGAGATAATTTTGAAAGCCACTTTATTATAGTTATACAATTTCCAAATTAATGCATGGTTAACCAACAACTAAGCAATTCATTCATGTACACTCTTAGTAAACTCTTTGTTGTAGTCGCTTACGCCTCTATAGATACATATAATCTCATCTTGAACGTCGACAAATGCTCATGATCTTCAACCCTTCCTTGTTTGACTTTCTATTTTCAATATTCTTGTAGCATATAGCTAGTATGGCTCATAGTCATGAAATTATTTCCCTTGATTTCTTGCTTAGTTACATGCACATATTAGATAACAAAAATTTGTTAACTCGTCCAGAGGGAAAATGGCGAAGAGAAACACTGTTGGCCTACTACTTGTCCTTGCAATTATGCTCTCCTACAATGTCTTGGAGGACGGTGCACACCAGAGCCAAGTTGTATTCTCTCGCAAAGTGACGAATGCAGAGCACAAAGCATCCTTTAGCGGGATGACTTCATCCCTTGGTGGGCGTGTTTCTGGTGCGACCAATGCAGGAGGTGTGAGAAATAATGCTGAAATAGCAAATGTTGAAACTACCACTACCATAGAGTCCCACCGTGATGTCTCCGTGGGAGATTTTCGTGGTATTAATCACAAACCACCAACTTATAACAGGCCATACCAACTCGATATCCGTGGATGAACTGATTATCAAGTTGGCGATTTCGACATTAAAGATGTAGTTCTTCATTATATGCGTGTGTAGTGTAACTGCTTGTAAGACCTAGATGGTGTGTTGGAGTGTCAAGCTATTTACTGATGTACTACTACTAATATTGTACAAGGTAGTATTGTACAACACTGCAGAATAAATCATGCCTGTGGTCCATGGTATTTATATGTTCCATGCTATTCTTTGTTGTTCTACAAATAGACTATAAAGAGGCAGCAAGGAAAATGATTTTAGCCCACCTCTGATGCTAACAATATTAAAACAGAAAAGTCCATCTTAGACTATATGTTTGCCGAAAAAGGGTTTCCCCCCGCTTTGTATACAAAGCAACCAACCGAGACAACAAACGATAGGTGTTGGGGCGGAAGCAGCACAGTCACGCCCAAAAGAAATGAAAAAGAAAATGAAAGAGAAACAAATGCCGACAACGGCAGATCGACAAAAAAGGAAGAAGCCTCGTGGCCGTTGCAACCACCGAAGATCGCCCACCCAGCTCCGAGCCTCCGAAGCGCCGGTACCAAACAACACCTCCAAGAAGGGATGCGACGATGACGACGCTGCTGCCAAGGGTTTCCCCCCGGTACGCGGTGAGGAGAGAGGAAGGGTAGCCCCGACGCCCTCCAGCAAGGTCCGGCGGCACCCTCATGCGCCACCGCGTCGGTGTCGGTCAAGCCAACAGGGATTTCTCCCGATCCCAACTTTCACCTCAGGCACTCCGGAGCTCGCCACCAAACCGACCACCACCCTGCGCCAACCCGGACATGAAGCTTCCCACGCTGTCTCACCACGGCACCGCGAAGCATGGCCTGCACCGTGAAGAAGAGGAGCCGGGACTAGGGCAGCAGCACCGTCGGCACGCGGGAGGGCCCCACCTCCACCGTCGATGACGGTAGCTGACCGGACGCAATAGCAGGAACATACCAGGCCCGTGGCCGCACAGGCCCGGCCGGGATCTCCGAGGCCCGTAAAGTTCCCGCCTTCGCGCTGCAGCCGGCACGCCGTCGGCGCCGCCGGCCCTGTCCAAGCCGCTCCCCCGCCTCCCCGCACAGAGAGCCGCCAAGTGGAAGCACCACCACCACGAGCACCGCCGGCCACCACCACTAGGTCGCCGGACCGCCACCGGCCGAGCCGCACCACCGCCGCACGCCCGCGACGGAGAGGAACCATCTCAGCCGCCGGGAGCCCGAAGCCGGACCCCAGCCGCCGCCCACACCGCCCGCGGCCCGCGCCGCCTGGCCAGATCCGCCGCCGAATCACGCCCACGCACGCCCCACCAGGCAGCCGCCACGCCACCACGAGGCACCAGCGGGGCCGACACGCCGGCACCACCAGGAGCTCCCGGATCCGCGCCGTCGAGCCCCGCCACAGCCCGACGCCTCCTGCAGCCCGCCGTCCCACGCCGGCCAGGAGCTCCGCAAGGAGGAGATGGAGCGACCCCGCCGCCGCCCACGCCGACCGGGCTTCGCCCGGCAGCACCCCTAGGCGGCGGCGAGGGAGGAGGAGGCCGAAGGAGGAGAGGCTGGGGGCGGAGCTAGGTTTCCCCCGGCCCGCTCGTGGGAGCGGCGGCGGGGGTGGGGAAAGGGAGAAAGGATCAGCAGTACGAAATTCTGGAGCATCTGTCAGAATTCCTAGACTATATGTTTCAGTGAACCACTCTGATAATCGACATCATATGGGTACGGTTGAGCTAAATATGGCGTGTTTATACCATGAACGGCCTATGATGACCGTCAATCTCTGTAAACTGAACCAGATCTACTAAAATATAGAGACAGTTTATCTATGTACGTATCTAAGTATATCGTCCCATACAGTTTGTAACGAACCGACTATGGCAACTTATCTAAGTATATAGTGGAAGTTCGGGACCGGGCTTGCCTGCTCCGGTCCCGTCCTGTAATAATTTTCCTTCCTTGACGTCTCTTCTTGCTATTACGAGTTGGCTGCAGGACTGGTTTGCTGATGCAGGCGAAGCGGAGAGACAAACAATGATCCAGGGACTTTACGGCCTATGGCTAGCAAGGAACGAAGCGAGAGATTGCTGTAGCAGAGAAGGTTCATCATCACATGCAAGAGTGGCTAGAGGTTCATGATAAACAAGCTAGAATCCATTCCCAGAGACAAACTGAGCCAGGAAAGCCCCCGGAGCTGGGATGGATAAGAGTTAATACGGATTGTGTGATGTTGAAGGCACAAGATATAGGGAGAGGAGGAGGAGTCCTTCGGGACCATGATGGTGCATACGGTGGAGGAGCTAGTTGGTTCTTCCCGAGCACGCCCGACCCTGGAGTTTCAGAAGTTCTCGCGTGCCGTCAAGCAGTGCAAATGGTAGCTGACATGGATATTCAGAAGGTGCATCTGGAGCTGGGAATAAGGAACACACGCAAATCTTAGAAGCACTTGTCTACAAAGCTAGGAATTTAGCCAGCTCTAGACAAGTGCTTCCAAGGTAGAATCGACAGCTATAGTCAACAGATTCTTCACCGCCACCGTGGCACAGAAAGATCAAAACAATATATATTGAGATAAAAAAAAGTTGCAACAAATCGATCAGCCTAGCATAGAAAATGAAAATTGGAGAACCACCGATCAATGTGAAATTAACACCGGTATCACCAAACACAGCAGTCAGGACAGACTAAAATGACAGACAATAGCACAAATCATTTGTAACCGGTGGTTCGCTGCGCAACCATCACCGAAACAGAATGAAACGTCAAACACGGTCCACATTGTTTTCTTTTTTGGAAATGGAGGCATTGCACCCGGCCTCTGCATCATGATGATGCATACGGCCCTCTTATTAAAAATCCAGAAAGTAGCGTCATGATTGTCTTACAGCTCGCAAACGGAGCAAAACAAAAAAAACAAAAACTGCAAAAATACAAGCTGGCAAAGACAACCGGAGCGGTAAAAATAAGGATAAGCTCTCTAGACTCCTATCCTATTGTGCGAACGCCATCCGAACCGGTTGAATATACCCCGAGCCACCATCTCCCATTGGTTGCACCGAGTAACCAAAGGCTCCCTGGAGTCCATAGGAGTGAGTAAGGACCACGTACGGATCCAAGCTGTAGCTCTGAAGATAATCTGCAAAAAAGTTAAGTTGTGTCGTCTGTTAAAAATCATATCATTTCTGCAGTTCCATATGGCCCATAATAGCGCGCATATTCCAATCCGAATACGAGCTGACATGTTCTGTTCAATCCCAGCTAACCACGTCCCAAACATAGACGCAATATCTACCGGAGCATTGATATTAAAGGCTATATGAATCGTTCTCCAAAGTAACTTGGCAAGTGGGCAATCAATAAATAAATGTTGTATTGTCTCATCCTGAGCACAAAAACAACACCGCGAGTTTCCTACCCATCGCCTCTTAAGAAGGTTGTCCTTTGTGAGAATAACTTGCTTGTGAACAAACCACATAAAGATTTTGATCCGCAAAGGAACTCTAACCTTCCAAATATGCAAAGACCTTGAGAGGGGCCAGAATTAATCAAATCCGTATAAAAAGATTTCACAGTAAATATCCCATTTTTAGTTAACTTCCATTTTGTTGAGTCCGGCATGTCGGAGAGTCGAACTTCAATCAACCTCCGAACCAAGTGCATCCAGGCTGTCCACCTCTCACCCACTAACGTACGTCTGAACTGGATGTTCAAGGGGATAGTTTGAAGGATTATACCTACGTACTCCTCCTTTCGTTGCACAATATTGTAGAGGGTAGGGTATTGTAAGGCCAGAGGCGTCTCTCCTAGCCACGTATCCTTCCAAAATCTTGTTGACATCCCGTTGCCAACCAAGAATTTGACCCTACGAAAGAACATGTCCTTCACTCTCATAAGTCCCTTCCAGAACGGCGAGTCAGTGGGTCTGATGGTAACCTGGGCAAGCGTTTTCGTGTGCAAATACTTATTACGCAAGATTTGAGACCACATGCACTAGTGCAGAACCGGGCAATAGCACCGGTTCGTAAGGCCCTTTAGTGCCGGTTCCATAACCGGCACTAAAGTGTGGGCACTAAAGCCCCCCCCCCCCCCCCTTTAGTACCGGTTCAGCACGAACCGGTGCTAAAGGGAAACCACGTGGCACGAGCCAGCTCCAGGGGCCTGGAGCCCTTTAGTACCGGTTGGTAAGACCAACCGGTACTATAAGGTTTGGTGTTTTTTTAGTTTTATGATTTCTTTTTCATTTAATTTTGTGTTTTCATTTTAATTCTTTTTCGTTTGCTGGTATTTTACGATACTACACATTGTACACGTTATGCATATATATATACTACTAAAAGTGCACGTGCAATGCACGTCTCCACATGTTCGTCAGTACAAATAAAATTAGTAATAATAATACTAAGAGAGTGGCTTCTGAAAATTCAGTTTGTGGAAGTGCACGAACGGTTCGCCTCTCTCAAAACTGCGACGCCCCCCACTATCCTGAGCCGCTGACCCTGATGCTTGGGAAAATCCGCCAGGCCATCAGGGAGCAAAGTTTCAAAGATAGCACATCATATAGGGGGGGGGGGGGTACTCCCTGTAGACAAACATAAAGTTTCTTTTGTGTGCAAAGAATTACTGAGATCTGCAATGAAAACGGTATTATTATTTTGTCAAAGTGTGGTAGTGGGGATGGTCCAAAGTATAGGAATGAAATGCCAGTATTTTGTTGATGAAATTGTAATGTTGGAGTTATCTTGTGTGAAATGAAAATGGCGTTAAATATACCAGTGATTCTGCCTGTAGGTGCAATGGGCGTGATCAGTGGCGGACCTAGCCCACTGGGCCAGGGTGGACCAGCAGTGCTAGTGTACATGTACATTTATTTATTTTCTTTTAGTTTTTAGCCTTTCTTCTATGTATATGAAAAGTATTTCCAAATCTCAGGGTGGGCCAGCCATGGCCCACCCTGGACACCCTCTACCTCCGCCACTGGGCGTGATGTATGGTGCATATTCAGTGAAACATGACAAAGCAGTTTGCTCAGTTTAACATTTCACTCTCACATAGAGTAGTTTGACCAGCTTGGCATTACCACACAGATCATAAAAGCACATGGCTAACATTTCTTTTACATGAAAGAGAAAACTTTATTGCAACGCGCTGTTAAACAATTTACAAAATATTCCAAGGCAAGGCGCTTGGTATCATCTAACCAGAAACCAATGACGCCTGCATAGCTAAACTATGGACTACTAAAGGATTACACTCTCCTTATACCCTTGAAAGAAACCCTGAAATAGCATGGAGAAGCAAGTTTCTTTTTTACTTTGTCGAACAGGAAACACAAGGAGGAGAGATCCCTCTTATTCACGGAGATCGCCAGTTCAAGATCCAGAAAGGCACATGATTCGAATTGACCCTGCCAACAAAGAGAGTGTCAAATTAATTAATGAGACAAAAAATTCTTAGGTGAAGAAGTATTTAACGACAGTATAGAAACGACGCCTTCTATAGTATAAACCAGTCTGCAATGTCAAACATGGTTCTGTGCAATCTAAGGCTAGCAGAATCAAACAATGTATGTCTAAATTTCAGCTTAGTGAAGCAAATTCATGGCTTGCACATAAAAATGATTCAGTGTATTCATCATAGAACAAGGACCTGAATCTAATAGATGATATTCTAGACACAAACCTATAACTACAACAATCCATCCATACTTTCTCCGAAGAGAAAACAGTATGTGTTCATGTATTTGTAGAACAGATTAGAATATAAAGCCTATTGCTATTCATGATTCTAATATATGCTTATACTTATATAAAAAGATCGCAACAGTTATCAACATACCAATATTATAAGACAAAGCAAAGCATGCTCACATATATGAAACAAAGGCAGTGCTGCATTCTGTACACTAATCATGCCAAAACCTCCTTATAGACAATATTTTTGGTACTTTTTCCCGATGGGTCAATATCCTTATTTGGCTTGGCAAGTATTCTTGTTGTTTGCCTTGATATACCTCGAGACAATGCAACATATAGTTGACCGTGAGAGAAAACAGGTTCTGGAAGGTAGATACCAACATGTGGAATGGTTTGGCCTTGAGCTTTATTGATTGTCATTGCAAAGCTAAGACGAATTGGAAATTGCTTTCTCTTGAACTTCAAGGGAAGCCCATCATCTTCAGAAGGGTACAAAGGAATTCTTGGAAGGAATACTCGCTTTCCAGCATGCTGTCCTCCGATAATTTCAGCGTCAATAACATTATCTTGAAATGCTTTAATAATAAGCCTTGTGCCATTGCATAATCCATTATGAGGATCTAAATTCCGAAGCAAGATCACAGGGCAATATATTTTCAACCTGAGAACATGTGGAGGTAGGCCATTAGGTGTGAGAGAATTTAGAAATTCGGGTGGGTAGTGATTGTGAGTATCATCCACTACTGAATCGAAACTATAGTAGACCTTCTCTTCTCCAGGAAATAGGTCTATAAGCTTCATATTTAATTCATCCACGTATTCATTTTTTGTGGAAAGAATGGCACGAGCACTTATATAAGTCGGCAATCTTCCATTCTTGTCAAGTGAAGGAAATACTTCGTTTATCAACTTACTAACCGAGGCACCTAAATTTGTGGAACCTATAACCATCTCTTCAGGTAAATGCACATAGTCTTCACCAATTGATTCTTCAACACCGTTGCCAATTCTCAAGAGAAAATCAGAGAACCATGGATCTTTTTGTGCTCTCATATTGCGCCAGAGTTTAATTTGTCTTATATCCTTCCATAAATAAGATTTTTTAAGAGTGGCATTAACAATTTGGGCTCTAGTGCCACGTCTAACTACTGGAAGGACTTGACGGAAATCTCCTCCAAACACAATTACTTTTCCTCCAAACTGTGATCTATTACCTGTAATATCTTGCAGGGATCTATCCAGCGCCTCAACAGCTTGTCGTTCTGTCATGCGACTTCATCCCAAATTATCAAAGATGCTCTTCGAAGTAATTCAGATGTCCCACCCTGCTTATTGATGTTGCACACAATATCCTCTTGAACATTGATCGGTATTTTAAATCTCGAATGCGCAGTCCGGCCACCAGGCATGATAGAAGCTGCAATGCCAGATGTTGCTGTTGCAATGGCTATCAACCCCATGGATCGTACTTTAGCCAATAAAGCTTTATAAAGGTACGTCTTTCCTGTACCTCCTGGACCATCGATGAAGAAGACCTTACCCTTCGTGTGCAACACGTGATCCATTATTTCATCAAAAGCAAGTTGTTGTTCATTGTTTAGAGTTGCCTCCAGCTCCAGGTCTTCTTTAGCAACTTTAATAGACATTTCTTCGGTCAGTTCTTTAGCCTCTAAGCTATCTAGGTCATCAGCATCCAACAGATTTGGAAGATCAAAGGTCTTGATGTCCTTTCCCATGGAATATAACAAATCTTGAATATCTCCAAGATCAAAGTGAGAATTGAAGTACCAGATATTATCCTGAAAGTACTTCGCATCAGGATCTTGACTTGTGTATAGTCGGCGCATTTCAGCAGGAACAGTTGGAGTTACTATCTTGACCTTGCCACCCATGCAACAAAATGTTGGATTCTCATACTGGAACCGTTTTGCATTGCAATGTGTGCAGTTAAGTACCAGCTCCAAAACATGATGGCCACTTGGTACACTCCGATATATACGATCAAAAGGATCATCTTTTATTCCACAATTTGCATGGTTTGGGTCTTGATATGATGATATGCATTCAGTTCCTGTCCATTTTTCTAATAGTGAGGAAACAGTGTCGCAATGGTAGTAATCATTGTTTTATACTGAGAACACATACTAATTCGTACCATGTCCGGTGAATATGTAACTCTCATCATCTTCATCATCATCCTCGGTCATATATTCGGATTGCCCAGATTCATCTATACATTAATTTGTCAATTAGTAAATTAATGTTTTAGGAGAGGGAAAGTTGAGAATGATCGATACATTATAAATACCTATGTACACCTTAACAATTGTATTACCTTCTAGAGCAGGAAAACAACCATTTGGGACATAGATGGTGCTGTCATGGTCTTCATGCTCATTGGCTACAACATGTTCATGTGTTTCCTTTCCAGTAGTACTACAACTTGCCCCATTAGACAGTCTCCTTCTCTTATGTCCACTGCCCTTGTCCAGGAATGCTGCTATACGCTTATGTTGACTAGTACCTGTCGATACATTACATGTTGTTAATATGTCAGATGGACTGATCATAGTCTAATTTTTAGCAACCAGACTGATTATGCCAACTCAAAGGATATTGTAGGACAGAAAGTTTAAACCTCCAATATTGGTCTGTGTTCCAGCAAAAAAAAACATATATTATAATATTTATTGACAAATAAAAAACAGAGTAGTAAATGGATGTTAATGTTCTAATTATCAGAAATGCACGGAGATAAACAAAACATAATCTGGTCGAGTGACCATTCATGTTATTAAAAAATAATACAGAATATTATTGCATTAATATATACCTTCTGTTCTTGTACTGGCGAGAGTTGTTGCTTGCATGCTTAAACTGGTACAGTTACAAGTTTGACTCCCAGATTGTACATTATTACTAACTTCAACGGGATTTTTCCTTCTCCGTTTGTACTCACGGTTTCTTTGTAGGTAGGCAGCACGCTGTTCTGCAGTCATCCGCGAGTATCTTTCCCGATCACGATAACGCTTACGCTCGGAAGCATCTATTGGTAGAGTTATGTGTCCAGCCGAAGGAGTAGTTGACTGTATGGATATGCCAGATGGATTGACTGATCGTTTCGTCCCAGTAATTGGATGATCCGCTGAACCAAGAATATTTTTGCGCTGAAATGAATAGAATATTTCGAACAATCTGTGAGCATTCTTTTTAACACACAAGGCATAGGTTTATTTTCATTTATATATCAACATCTAAGAAGCTGTAATATTGTTTAAAAAATATGGTGACCAAAAATATTAAAAATATACCTTGTTTTATCTTTGATAAACTATGTGAGTCAACCACATTTGTAATATCTTGAAAAGGAGCCCGTCTTGGCATTCCAATGGATGTTGTATGGTTACTTGAATTTCCTTTCACTTGCTTCCTAGATAATTGTCCGCAATATAAGTCACTGAGCAACATAGTAGACACCATTAGCACAAGCATAGGAAGATAATGCAGCAGTATATACACGCCAAGCTTAAGTCACATCAAAATTATTGCAACAAACCATTTTCTTTTTGCATATTACTTGATACAAACTCCAATAATATTAGACAGTATTGATGCTTTGGTCAGTACACATTTTGTCATGGTACAGTGGAACATGCACGCATTTATTATATATATATATATATATATATATATATATATATATATATAAATCAAACGTTAAAATCAATGAAGACGAGCTTTTAAATGGCTATAACACTTGCACGGAAGTATATCAGAAATGAAACGAAAAAAAAACTTTGTGGACATAAACTCAAACACGTGGTGGGCAGAATATGCTCTGACATATTTCTTGATTTCTACACTGAAATACAAAATATGGGTTCAGATTCATGGCATCTAATATACAGTAATAAAAGATATACAGAAAATTAAAGAACTTAGCACCACCTCTATAATTTTTCAATGGTATCTTACCTCTTCACATCGAAGCTGCCGGTGCGTGAGGTTGTGCTCATATCGGTTGGGCTGCACTGGTATACCATCCGGCTGCTAGCACCTGCAGCGGCAGCAACTTCCGGGGTGGATTGGCCTGAGGCACGTATGGGCGGAGATGCCAGGAAGCGGTGGCGGTGAGCACGTGGAACAGTACTCAGGGATGGTAAGCGCCTGAGGGGAAACTTCTGGACAGCCCAAGTTTCAGCGATTGGAGTCGAATTGGCACATATGAGAAACTGGGGAGCTCTTGTCGCGGCCGGCGGCCGGAGGCCGGCGGTGGAGGGCCGAGCTGTCGAGTTGTGGCGGCGCGAGTACGGAGCGACAGCGGGGGCGTGCAGATGCGAAGAAACAGAGTCTGCTTCAGCGAAGAGAGATGGTGCGGGGTTTGTTTTTTGTATCGGTATTTTATTTAGGTGGGGACAGTCTAGGTGCTTCCAGAAAACCATTCGCCCGCGGTGATGGCGCCCAAAACTTGAGCGCGCGCGGGGCGACTGCGAATCCGTGAGATCTTAGCCGTTCGATTGGGTCTAGTTAATATCTGACGGTAGATTTTAGCACAGCGAGCTGAATCAACGGCTGATATTTGGTTTGGGATGATAGGAGGAGATAGAAGGGAACCAAATTCAAAACTCGTACACTATAGAGTAGTATAGATATAGAAGTATAGATATAGATATAAATAAAATTTCTAGTAGAACCAATCATGCATATATATATCATCAATGTCTCACAAACCATCATATTAATTAATTTACACATACACACATGTATAGCTATATACAATTTCTCCTACATATGCATGTTGCCTTCGGAGCCGGTGGCATTAGCCTAATTGGTGCCTTCGAAGCACGATGACAATTGGAAGTGGTTTTCATGGGGGCGGTAGCGGGTAATAGTATTCTCCCTTCGGATTTATGACCTGGTCGAGCAAAAATCCCGCTATTTCCTCTTGAAGTGCTTCTACGCGCTCAGTTTCTAGGAGCTTCGCCCGCACCTCTCTGAACTGTTAAGAAGAAGATCAATATGCATGTGTATTAGTTGTGTGACTAGATATCGATAATGGTGTAAAAATTATGAATAGTGTTTTGACAAGCGTACCCATTCCAGTCTTTGAGATCTGCTCCTTTCGGACGCCATCATGCGAATGTTCTCGCAAACGCAGAATGCACACAGATCAGTCCCCTGCGCCTGCTTCAGGGCCTTTACGAGAATGGAATTTGATCAGATAATAATTAATCAAGCATGATAATTAAAGAGATGGCAGCTAGCTAGCTAGCTAGTACTACTTAATTACTTACCTTGGGTCTTCCCCATTTAAGCTTTTCTTTCCATTCGCCTTCCGTGACGCTGATGAACCTTGCCCAAGCCCTGCCCGCCGATAAAGAAAATGAATAAAGGGGTTATTAAATAGTTCATATCATGAAATGACGAACTAAATAGGCCGAGATATATAGTTAATAATGATTGAAATTACCTGTTGACTATCCCAAACAAGATGTTATAGTCAGTTTTTTCTTTGAGTAGTGAGTCCAGTATTTCAACTGTTCCGGCGTCAACTTTAATGATACACAAGACCCAGTAAAATCTGCATGCACACACGTTTGCATGTCTTAATTAAGCGGGCATATATAAGCAAAAACATGTAGCTAGCTAGTAGGCAAAAACAGAGAATTTGTAGTACAAGACAGTGTGACTCACTGGAAGTTGTAAGGAAGTAGTATATCTTCATTGTATTTGAGGCGCTTCAAGAACTCTAGCATGCTGTCCTCTACGGCCTTTTGATGACATGCATCTATTTTCCATGTGTATTCATTAACGGTGTTTGGGTCAATGAACCCAATGCCATAGCGTCCACCTTTTCTCATTTCATACATCTTCATCCTGCATATAATACCACAGAAAAGAATAGAGTGAGGATAATTACAGGTAATGATTGATCAAAAGGATCACTACAGCTAGCTTGAGACTTAAATTACAGAAAGAAATCACTTACAGACAATAGCAACTGACGATAGATTTGTCGAGTGCGTCTTGATTGTATAACTGAAACAGTTCAGAATACTCAACGGACACAGATTTCTCATGGTAGTAATGCACCTCCTTGACATTCACCATGAGGGACAATCGATCGGAAATCTTGGTAATGTTCATGTACCATTGATGCAATTCATACATTCTCGTTGGGAGGTTCTTGACCTTGTCTGGCTCGACCAAAGGTTGGCCCCAAACATATTTCCGTTTTATTTCATCCTCTCTAAGCACAGGCATGGGCTCGATCTCGAGGAGTTGTCCAACAGTGATTTTGAGAACTTCAGCCTGCATTATATGGTCCTCCGTTATTACCACATTGCCCACCTCAGGAACGTAAACTGTTTGCCCACAATAATATTGGGCGTGCGTACTGTCACGTGTTGTTGGCACAACAAGCGAGGGGATCGATTGCGCCGCATGTTCTCCCAGCTGGGGAATGGTTTTCCCGCATTTTTTGACAGCTGCTTCTTGTTTGCTCGATCCCGAGCTCGCCTCCTTACATAGACGTGCTCGATTTAACTTCGTGATGTGGCGCTCATAGTCTGTGTCAACAGGCTTGGGAGCTGGTAGTTGAGCCATACGAATGAAGTGGTCAATCGTTTCCTCAGACACTTTCTCCCTTGGCGGCGTTGGCGGTTTCGGTGCAAAATGGGCTTCCACCTCGGACTTCGATATGACTGCGATTTCCTCCTCGGACCTATCATAAGCCCTCCGCGGAAGAGGCATGAGGCTTGGACCATATATATATATCACTTGCCTCCGCCTGTACTTCCTGTACTACCTCGACTCGTACCGCTACGCACCATAGCTGCGGGGTGTCTCTTCTGCGATTGCTGAGGCGGCGGAGACGGCTGGCGGGGCTGAGTTGGACGAGGAGGAGTGGCCGCCTGAAGCTGTGCCGGACTTGGAGGAGGAGTGGCCTGAGGTTGTGCCCGACTTGGAGGAGGAGTGGACGTCTGACGCTGTGGCGGACTTGGAGAAGGAGGAGTGGCCTGACACTTTGCCGGACTTGGTGGACTTGCAGGAGCGGGAGACTGCTGACTCGGTGGCGGACTTCGACGAGGAGTCGGCTGACGCGGTGTCGGTGACCTTTGAAAGATGATGCAATCCTTTTCCCATAGGATGATACGATGGTTGGCGTCTCCGAGAAAGCGCTCGTCGTCACCTCCAGGAAAGTCAAGCTCTAGCTCCGAATATGGGTCCACCACCTCATCAACCAAGACACGAGCATAGCCCTCTGGAATCGGGTTGCAATGGAAGGTTGCCTCGGGGGGATTTGTAAAAGCAACGACGTCCGCCACCTTCATGGATATGTTCTTCATTTTGACGTGTAGCTCGCAGCTAGTGTTCTCCGTGATGTCATCCACGGGGTATCTACCCAGCATTGCGTCGTCCGGGGCGGAACCCACGCTGCTTCTCGGCATGGATGGGGCGGTGCTATCCAATGCTGGATCATTCGCTAGCTGTTGCAGCTGCTGAGACCCCCTTTGCTGGGTAAGTGAGTCAATCTGCTCCTGCTGCCGCTGGAATTTGACTACCAATTCCGCTTGACTTGCTTCTAGGCCTTGAAGGCGTTCATAGTCCCGCTTCCTCTGCTCCTCCTCCATCTTCCTCTTCTTCTCCTCCGCAATCTTCTTTCTCGCACGGGTTCTGTAGTCGGTGTTCCAGTCTGAAAACCCCTCATACCACGGAATAGCGCCCTTGCCTCGTGTTCTTCCCGGGTGTTCAGGATTTCCCAGGGCACACGTAAGCTCGTCGTTCTCTCTGTTGGGCTGGAACACCCCCGATCGTGCCTCTTCTATTGCAACAAGTATCGCATCGTCGGCTCCCTTCAGACTTGCCCTCGTCGAAACATTGCCTGTCTTCGGGTCCAACTCCCCCCCATGCGCATAGAACCAAGTCCTGACCCTGGGGGGCCAGCTCTTAGTAACCGGAGTGGCACCTGCATCCTCCATCTCTTTCTCAGACTTATCCCACTTAGGCATTGCCACCGCATAGCCACCTGGCCCCAGCTTATGGAACTTATCCTTTTTTCGGCATTCTTCTTGTTTATTCTCGACCGTTCCTTAGCTAATTCCGAATCCTTGAATTTCACGAAATCGTCCCAATGAGCACGTTGGTTCTCTAGTGTTCCCTCGAATACTGGAGTCTTCCTTCCTCCCTTGACGTACTTGTCCCATTCACGATTCTTGTGGTTCTTGAATGCAACCGCCATCTTCCTAAGGAGCAGCGTCCTTGACTTTCTGCACATCTGCTTCTGTGAAATGATCTGGTAGGGTGAAATGTTCCATGAGAGTATCCCAAAGCAGATCTTTTTGATTCTTGTCGACAAAAGTAACATCTGGACGTGGAGCAGCGTCCTCTTTGCCTTTTTGTCTTTTGTCTTTTGCTGGCTCTCTCCATTCTTGAAGGGAGATCGGGAGTTGGTCCTTCACAAGAACTCCGCACTGACGAATGAACTTGTCCGCAATCTTCTTAGGCGCTAATGGTTCGCCATTAGGTCTGACTGCCTCGATATTGTACTTTACGCCCTCCTTCAACTTTTTGTTCGGGCCTCGTTTCGTCCTTTTGCCTGAAGATTTGCTCGATCCGGATGGCTGAAAGAACAAAGATCGATTCGTTAATATATCTTCAAGTCATTTAAAACATGTGATGATCACCAGATACCTGCTTATATAAATATATAACCTCGCCGGTCTTTGTTGTTTCAGGATCAACATGTTCTTCGTCATCGTCATAATCGTAGTTCATGACTTCATCAATTCGGTCGTCGCGATCGAATATCATATCACCCTCTCCGGTGTTGTTTAGAAATTCGGAGCCGTCATAATCTTCTTCATTCTGATCATCATCTGGCCCGCGTATCATATCGAACATGGTCTGTTCTCCCTCTCTGTCGGTATTGTCTGCCATAGCTTTTATTTAACTAATTCAAAAGAAATATAAAACAATTTAGTATTCAAATTACATCGTCTCGAATAATAGATATAATCTCGAATACTTCGTCTAGAATAATAGATATAATCTCGAATACATCGTCTCGAATAATATATAATATTGAATAGTACATCACTGGCTAGCTAATTAAAGATCGAATACTACAGAAGAATCTAGGACACTCGCGGTTCCTGCGGCGCGGGCGGTGGACACCCAAAGAGAAGGAACCCTCACAGGATCATAGCTGAAGTGAGATCCCCGAAGATACTGCCAGGTATTGGAGAACCTGCCGCCCTCTAACGCAACCATGTAGCGATGGACGTGCTCGTCCTCCTCCCTGACACGGCGACGTACCACCTCCGACGGGGCCGGGTCCCTCCGCACCGAAACTGGCCCACGCGAACGCCACCAAACGAGATCAGGGTCGACGACGGGACCCGGGGCCGGGTTCCTCATCAAGCGGCGCGCCCCTCCAGGCAGCACCTCCCAGTGCCAGCCCGGCGGAGCCCAGTCCCGGACATGGGTCGGCTGGACGTCGTCGCGGACGGGTCGACGGCGAGGATGTGGGCCGGGCATCGTCGAGAACAAATACTAGCTATATGCCCGCAAAAAGTAATATTTTTTTAATGATTGGATTTTGATAACTAAAATTTCTAACATTTCTACTATTTCAAAAATCTATATACTATTTCATACTAATTAAGCATCTAACACTAAAAACAGAAAACACAACTTCTATACATCCATTAAAAAACTGAAAAACAACATTATATAAAAATTTTCCATACTAATTAAACACTAATTATATACTAATAATAACAATCTAAATTATATACTAATTAAACATAAAAAATTTCCATACGAACTAAACACTAATTAAACACTAATTTCCATATAAATTTTTTTGATAACTAAAACAATAATAATCTAAATAATCTAAACTAATTAAACATACAAAATACGTATATACTAATATATACATGCATTAATTCATACATATGTGTGTGTGTGTGTTCCATATAAAAAATTTTGATAACTAAAACAACAATAATCTAAATAATCTAAATTATATACTAATTCATGCTTGTGTGTGTGTGTGTGTGTTTTGATAACTAAAATAATAATAATCTAAATTATCTAAATTATATACTAATTCATGCGCTTGTGTGTGTGTGTGTGCTCGGGGCCGGGAGGGGCGGCGCCCATGCTGGCCGCCGGGGGCGAGGGAGAGAGGTTAGAGGGGGAGAGCTCACAGCGGGGCGACGGCGACAGCGAGGCGACGGCGGCGACGGGGACGGGGGCGGCGACGGGGACGGGGCGGCGACGGGGACGGGGGCGGCGACGGGGACGGGGGCGGGCCCGGGGCAGCGACGGAGACGACGGCGGCGACGGGGACGGGGGCGGCGACGGAGACGAGGGCGGCGACGGGGATGGGGGCGGCGACGGCGACGGAGACGACGGAAACAGAGGATGAATGAAAATTTCGTAAGTCGAGTATATATAGTAGGCACCTTTAGTACCGGTTGGAGCCACCAACCGGTACTAAAGGCCTGTTTTGGCCAGGCCAAGCGGCGGGAAGCGACCCCCTTTAGTACCGGGTGGTGGCACAAACCGGTACTAAAGGACCCCCCTTTAGTACCGGTTTGTGCCACGACCCGGTACTAAAGGGGTCGCGCTGCCACCCCAAAGTTTAGTCCCACCTCGCCGGGCGAAGGGCAGCCGCACTGGTTTATAAACCCAGCCACGGCTACCACTTCGAACTCCTCTATATAGCTAGCAGGCTTGTGGGCCTAAACTCTACGCGCTGCCCTGTGAGTCTGCTGGGCCTTTAAGGCCTGTAATTACACACCTGTGGCCTATCAGGCCCACAGGGCAGCGCCCCAATTTTTTTATAGTTTTTTTCTTTTCTGCTTTATTTCTTCTATTTATTTTTGCGTAGTTTTTTGTATAGTTTTTTCTTTTCTGTTATATTTATTTTCTTCTATTTATTTGTGAGTAGTTTTTCATCTAGTTTGCCAAAATTCAACATTTTCAGAGTTCATTTTGTAGTGATTTTCAATTTCACGGTCATTTTGTAAACGATTGAAAAATAGCAAATATAATTTTTTTCTTTTCTGCTTTATTTTTTCTTCTATTTATTTCTGAGTAGTTTTTTCTTTTCTGCTATATTTATTTTCTTCTATTTATTTTTGAGTAGTTTTTTATATAGTTTTTTTCTTTTCAGCTATAGTTTTTCTTTCTTTTCTGCTATTTTTTCTGTTAGTGCCCGTAGTTTTCAAATTTGAATAGTTTAAATTTTGAATTATTTGAAATTAGTGTGAATTTGTTTGCACATAAAATTTCTTCGCGTTTCAAATGCCAAAACACATAACTACCCTAACTATTACAGAGATTCCCCTCTCGGTGCGAAACACAGAAGAAAGTGATGATAGCTAGTGAAGCCGATCACATCCCAGATCTTTGGGTGTGAAACTTTTTCTTCGCGTGTGTCCCTTTGCGCCGTAACCATGGAAAATCTTCATCATTTAACGGGATGCTCGGGTCAATATTCACTGTGAATGGAGCAATTTCATCAAACTTTTCATAATCTTCTGACTTGTCTGTCTTGTCATCCACTCCCACGATGTTTCTCTTCCCAGAAAGAACTATGTGCCGCTTTGGCTCATCGTACGATGCATTCGCTTCCTTATCTTTTCTTTTTCTTGGCTTGGTAGACATGTCCTTCACATAGAAAACCTGTGCCACATCATTGGCTAGGACGAATGGTTCGTCTGCATACGCAAGATTGTTGAGATCCACTGTTGTCATTCCGTACTGCGGGTCTTCCGTTACCCCGCCTCGTGTCATATTGACCCATTTGCACCGAAACAAAGGGACCTTTAAACCACGTCGATAGTCAAGTTCCCATATGTCCTGTATATAACCATAATATGTTTCCTTTCCCGTCTTGGTTTCTGCATCAAAGCGGACACCACTGTTTTGGTTGGTGCTCTTCTTATCTTGGGCGATCGTGTAAAATGTATTACCATTTATCTCGTACCCTTTGAAAGTCATTATATTCGAAGATGGTAACTGGGACAACAAGTACAGGTCATCTTCAATAGAGGTGTCATGCATGGTACGTGTCTGCAACCAGCTGGCGAAACTCCTGGTTTGTTCACGTGTAATCCAGTCATCAGACCGCTCCGGGTGTTTGGAGCGTAGCAAATTCTTGTGTTCATCCATATACGGAGCCACCAAGGCGGAATTCTGTAGAACTGTGTAGTGTGCTTCAGTGAGAGAATGTCCGTCCATACATATTATTTGTTCCCCTCCTAGCGTGCCTTTTCCATCCAGTCTGCCCTTATGCCGCGATTCAGGAACACCAATCGGCTTAAGGTCAGGAATAAAGTCAATACAAAACTCAATGACCTCCTCATTTTGATGGCCCTTGGAGATGCTTCCTTCTGGCCTAGCACGGTTATGAACATATTTCTTTAAGACTCCCATGAACCTCTCAAAGGGGAACATATTGTGTAGAAATACAGGACCCAAAACGTTAATCTCTTCGCATAGGTGAACTAGGACGTGCGTCATGATGTTGAAGAAGGATGGTGGGAACACCAACTCGAAACTGACAAGACATTGCACCAAATCATTCTGTAACCTTGGTATGATTTCTGGATCGATTACCTTCTGAGAGATTGCATTGAGAAATGCACATAGCTTCACAATGGCTAATCGAACGTTTTCCGGTAGAAGCCCCCTCAATGCAACCGGAAGCAGTTGCGTCATAATCACGTGGCAGTCATGAGACTTTAGGTTCTGGAACTTTTTCTCTGCCATGTTTATTATTCCCTTTATATTCGACGAGAAGCCAGACGGTACCTTAATACTGAGCAGGCATTCAAAGAAGATTTCCTTCTCTTCTTTGGTAAGAGCGTAGCTTGCATGACCCTGATGTATGCCGTCTTCTCCGTGCATACGTTGCTGGTCCTCCCGTGCCTCAGGTGTATCTTTTGTCTTCCCATACACGCCCAAGAAGCCAAGCAGGGTCACGCAAAGATTCTTCGTCACGTGCATCACGTCGATTGCGGAGCGGACCTCTAGGTCTTTCCAATATGGCAGGTCCCAAAATATAGATTTCTTCTTCCACATGGGTGCGCGTCCGTCAGCGTCCTTTGGAACAGGTTGTCCGCCAGGACCCTTTCCAAATATCACCTTCAAATCCTTGACCATATCATGTACATCAGCACCAGTACGGTGGCGAGGCTTCGTCCGGTGATCCGCCTCACCTTTGAAATGCTTGCCTTTCTTTCTTACGGGATGCCTGCTCGGAAGAAATCGACGATGTCCCAGGTACACATTCTTCTTACAACTATTCAAATATATACTGTCGGTATCATCCAAACAGTGCGTGCATCCATGGTATCCCTTGTTTGTCTGTCCTGAAAGGTTACTGAGAGCAGGCCAATCATTGATGGTCACGAACAACAATGCCTTTAGGTTAAATTCTTCCTATTTGTGCTCATCCCATGCACGTACACCTGTTCCATTCCACAGTTGTAAGAGTTCTTCAACTAATGGCCTTAGGTACACATCAATGTCATTGCCGTGTTGTTTAGGGCCTTGGATGAGCACTGGCATCATAATGAACTTCCGCTTCATGCACAATCAAGGAGGAAGGTTATACAAACATAGAGTCACAGGCCAGGTGCTATGGTTGCTGCTCTGCTCCCCAAAAGGATTAATGCCATCTGCGCTTAGACCAAACCATACACTCCTTGCGTCATCTCCAAACTCCTTCCCGTACTTTCTTTCGATTTTTCTCCACTGCGACCCGTCAGCGGGTACTCTCAACTTTCCGTCTTTCTTACGGTCTTCTCTGTGCCATCGCATCGCCTTGGCATGCTCTTTGTTTTGGAACAAACGTTTGAACCGTGGTATTATAGGAGAATACCACATCACCTTGGTAGGAATCTTCTTCCTGGGGCGCTCGCCCTCGACATCACCATGCTCATCGCGACTGATCTTATAGCGCAATGCACCACATACCGGGCAAGCCTTCAAATCTTTGTACTCACCGCAGTAGAGGATGCAATCATTAGGGCATGCATGTATCTTCTGCACCTCTAACCCTAGAGGGCAGACAACCATCTTTGCTTCATACGTACTCTCGGGCAATTCGTTGTCCTTTGGAAGCATATCCTTTATCATTACCAGCAACTTTCCAAATCCCTTGTCAGATACACCATTCTCTGCCTTCCATTGCAGCAATTCCAGTGTGGTGCCCAACTTTTTCTTGTCACCTACACAATTCGGGTACAACAATTTTTTGTGATCCTCTAACATGCGCTGCAACTTCTTCTTCTCCAAATCACTTGCGCAGTTTCTCTTTGCATCGGCAATGGCCCGACCTAGATCATCAACGGGCTCATCTGATGCCTCTTCTTCAGCTTCTTCCCGCATTGCCGGCTCAGCTTCTTCCCCCATTGTTGTATCATCGTATTCAGGGAACCCATGGCCAGGATAGCTGTCGTCGTCCTCTTCTTCTTCATTGTCTTCCATCATAACCCCTCTTTCTCCGTGCTTGGTCCAAACATTATAGTGGGGCATGAAACCGGACTCAAATAGGTGGACGTGAATGGTTCTTGACGTAGAGTAATTGCGATCATTCTTACAGCCAGCACATGGACAAGGCATAAAACCATCCGCCCGCTTGTTTGCCTCAGCTGCAAGCAGAAAAGTATGCACGCCCTCAACGAACTAGGGAGAGCATCGGTCATCGTACATCCATTGCCGGCTCATCTTCATTACACAACACCGAATAGACCAAATTAATACAAGTTCATACATAAAGTTCATACAACACTTAAATGCAACAAACAAATAACTCTCTAGCTAAAGCATTTAAATGCAACAACAAATGCGATCAAGATCGCAACTAAGGTAACAATTGATCCAATAGCATAATGATACCAAGCCTCACTATCGATGGCATATTTTCTAATCTTTCTAATCTTCAAGCGCATTTTCTCCATCTTGATCTTGTGATCATCGACGACATCGGCAACATGCAACTCCAATTCCATCTTCTCCCCCTCAATTCTTTTCAATTTTTCTTTCAAGTACTCGTTTTCTCTTTCAACTAAATTTAACCTCTCGACAATAGGGTCGGTTGGAATTTCCGGTTCACATACCTCCTAGATAAAACTATCTATGTCAACTTGATGGGCATAATTATTTGTCATAAACACGAAATGCAACAAATAGTTTTAAAAGAGAATATACCACATCCGAATCATAACAAGGACGAGGGCCGATGGGGACGGATATCAAAACCATGGCACTATGTATAACAAACAACATATGGGTAAGATAATTATTATATGAGTAACTATATATCCAAATCACACAAACATCATTTTTTTATATAAAATTTCATGAACAAGAGGCTCACCACAAGGTGGTGCCGGCGACGGGATGGTGCGGGCGATCGACGGTGGTTACGACGGAGATTTAGAAGGCACTAAGTAAACCACACCTACATATGCAAACTAAGTGTTATTTTGACCTCAAATTGCATATAAATCAAATACTACCACATATAATTCCTCCCAAATTACTAAAACCCACAATTAATCACTATATAAACCAATGCAAGAGCTAATCTAGCAATGAGAGATGAAAGGACAAAGTTGCTAGCCTTGGTGATCATTTGAATGGATGAGGGCCTGCAAATCTTGACAAATTTGGGGCAAATTTTGTGATGAACTCGAGAGGAAGAAGGGAAGAACAAAAGAGAGGGAGAGGGGAAGGGGGAAGAACAGAGTGCGGGTGGACGAAGGATTTATATAGGACGACCTTTAGTACCGGTTCGTGCCACGAACCGGTACTAAAGGTGCTGGAAGGGCCCCACTCTGACAACATCCTGCCACCACTTCATTAGTACCGGTTCGTGGCACGAACCGGTGCTAAAGGTTTGCCACGAACCGGTACTAAAGAGCTCCTCCTGGCTAGCCGTTGGAACCGGCACTAATGGACACATTAGTGCCGGTTCTGTTACAAACCGGGACTAATGTGTCTCACATTTGACCCTTTTTCTACTAGTGATGCCCTCCGACTCTGTCTCTAACCTGTATAACCATTTGCTCATAAGGCATTTATTCTTAATTTCTAAGTTCTCAATACCAAACCCCCCTTGATCTTTTGGTCTACACAGGATATCCCATCGTGCGAGGCGGTATTTCCTCTTGGCCTCATCAGACTGCCAAAAGAAACAAGATCTAAAGAAATCAAGTCGTTTCCGGACCCCTTTCGGAATTTCGAAGAACGAAAGTAAAAACATTGGCATGCTGGTCAGAACTGAGTTAATCAAAACTAGCCGACCACCATATGACATCAGCTTGCCCTTCCAGCAGTTGAGTTTTTTTTCAATTCGTTCTTCAATACATTTCCATTCTTTATTGGACAGCTTACGGTGATGAATCGGAATACCCAAATAACTGAATGGTAAAGCACCTAAATCGCATCCAAACAATTGTCTGTATTTATGTTCCTTGTCTTTGGCCTTCCCAAAGCAGAACACCTCGCTCTTATGAAAATTGATTTTTAAGCCAGACAATTGTTCGAATAGACATAAAATAAGTTTCATGTTTCGTGCCTTAGCCAAGTCATGTTCCATGAAAAGAATAGTATCATCAGCATATTGTAGAATGGACACCCCTCCAACCACTAGATGAGGAACTAGACCCTCTACATGACCATGCTGCTTAGCCCTGCCAATAATGACGGCCAACATATCTGCCACAATATTGAACAGAAGAGGTGACATGGAATCCCCTTGTCTCAACCCCTTATGCGTTTGGAAGTAGTGACCGATGTCATCGTTCACCTTAATTCTGACACTACCCTTCTGGACTTGAGTATCCACTTGGTTCCTCCAGGTTTCACTAAAACCCTTCATACGCATTGCCTGTTGAAGAAAAAGACCATTTTACTTTATCATAAGCCTTCTCGAAATCCACTTTGAAGATAACCCCATCTAGTTTCTTCGAGTGAATCTCATGAAGAGTTTCATGCAAGACGACCACGCCTTCTAGTATGTGTCGCCCCGGCATGAAAGCTGTTTGATTAGGTTGAACCACTGAGTGAGAAATTTGTGTCAATCTATTGGTCCCTACCTTTGTGAAAATTTTAAAACTCACATTCAGCAGGCAAATGGGTCGGAATTGTTCGATCCGAACCGCCTCATTCTTCTTAGGTAACAACGTTATCGTACCAAAGTTGAGGTGAAACAACTCCAAATGGCCATCGAAAAAATCGTGAAACATAGGCATAAGATCATCTTTAATGATATGCCAACATTTCTTATAGAATTCAGCTGGGAACCCATCTGGTCCCGGTGCTTTATTCGGCTTCATTTGGGTTATGGCCAGATGCACTTCCTTTTCAGTAAACGGTGCAGAGAGAACATCATTCTCTGCTGCCTGCAATTGAGGTATATCATCGATCACAGACTCATCAAGAGATACCGTGGAAGTAATGGGGGGGGGGGGGTCCAAAGAGGTTTTTATAATAGTTGGAAATATACGCTTTCAGATTGTCATGGCCCACAATGGTGCCTTCGTCCTGTTCAAGCTGAATGATCTTCTTCTTCCTATGTTTACCATTTGCAACCATATGGAAGAACTGTGTGTTGTCGTCCCCTTGGACAACCTTAAGAGTTTTCGCACGCAACGCCCATTTGAGCTCCTCCTCTCTCAGGAGAGCTCGTAGGCCTTGCTCAGCCTCAGACTTGGTTCGATGCTCATTAACAGAAAGGAGAGTGGTCTCAGCCTTTACGTCCAGGGCCTCAATAAGTTGAGTGAGACGTTCTTTTTCCTGTTTATAAATCCTGCTCTCCTTTCTGGCCCATCCTCTCAGAAATTGTCGTAGATGTCTAATTTTATTCTGCCATCTCTCGACATGTGTCCTTCCCACCACCGGCTTAGCCCACTCACGTGCAATCATTTCCATAAATCCTTCTCGTTCAAACCAGCTTTGCTCGAAGGAGAAGATATTTTTATTTTCCACATGGGTAGCCTCACCCGAATCTAAAAAGAGTGGTGTATGATCTGAGATTGCTCTCTGCATCGCATGAACCGACACCAACGAATATTTTTGTTCCCACTCCACACTAGCAAGTACCCTATCCAACTTTTCATAAGTCGGGATAGGTAGCAAGTTGGCCCACGTAAACTGTCTACCGGTGAGCTCAGTTTCTCTCAAGTTGAGGCTCTCGATAATCATGTTAAACACCATAGACCAACGCCCATCGAAATTGTCATTATTCTTTTCTTCTCTCCTCCTAATGATATTAAAATCCCCCCGACTAGTATCGGCAAATTCTCATCTCCACAAATCCGCACTAGATCGGCCAGAAAATCTGGTTTTAATTCAGGTTGTGCTGCCCCATATACCGCAACAAGCGACCATCGGAACCCATCCAATTTTGATCTTACCCTGAATTTAATCGAAAAATCACCATGAACCACATTAAGCACCTCTAACGTTTCACATCGTACTCCTAGTAAAATCCCGTTGGATCTTCCCCTAGGAGGTAAAATGTGCCAGTCAAAATCGATACCACTAGAGAGGGTTTGAAGGAATTGGGATGTGAAATTATCTCGTCCCGTTTCCAAAAGTGCTATAAAATCTAAGTGATGCTCTAACGATGTCTCTGCTAAGAATCTTTGTTTAGCCAAGTCTGCTAGACCTCTGCTATTCCAAAAGAGTCCTTTCATAAATCATCATGAAATTTTTTCTTAAGCTTAACTCTAGCACTTCTTCGTACTGCCGAAGTAGGATAAATTTTCCGCTTTCAGGGTCGTTTGGGCTTCTCCTCAACACCCCGCGGGACGATTTTATTATCAATGACAGTCAGTGCCTCCTCCATCAAGAGAGGCTCTGCCGTTTCAGTGATCTCAACATCCTCCTCATCCTCAGCCTCGACAGTAGGCAACATATTATTACAAATATTTGCTAGATCAGTAATCCCTAAGTTATTCATGTCATTGTCATTCATAGGCTGGATAGAGGCAAGATTACGAATGATCTCAGAAACCCTCTCCGCTTCTAAGTCTAAGAGATCATTAATGGATTTGACGACCTCGGTTTCATTTGATCCCAAAGAAATACCTAAGTCGTTTGCCTTATCAACTATTTCATTCTCAGAGAAGTGCAAAATTGAACAACTTTTATCAAAAGACGCACCTGCAGAAGTCTCGGCGTGATGAAGCATGGCTGTCCTCTTGGCACGCTCTAGCTGTAAGTCGTCCGCATCCGGCTGTCCCTGGATCTGGTTGCTGAAACGCCTGCCAGCCGACACCGGATCCGCCATCCCTCCAAAAGCGATGAGCTCCTCCGTCGTCCTCTCGCAAGGAAAACAGTCAGGACTCCCCCGCCCCTCCCTTATCGTCGGTGAGGAAGGATAGGGCGCAGGAGGGTGGGCCTCCGCAGCAGAGGACAGGGGGAGGTGGGACCATGGTGACGCCTGCTCACTGGTCACATCCCCCCTATCTTCCACGGAAAGCGTCATCCCACGGCCAGTCTGGTCGGTGCAAACCTGCGGTGGGGTTACGACGCAGGACTCCTTCCCGCATCTCACTCCCAGCTCGCCATCTTGGATGAAATGATCCTGTGGAGGGGTTACAGCACGGGACTCCTTCCCGCACCCTACCCCCAGCTCGACCGAAGACACCGGAGTGGGAGGAACACCATAGAGCTCCTGTCCAGGTGCCCCTCCCAGCGAAGATAAGCCAGGCGCAGGTAGCTGGATGCTATGGGCCTCCTGCCCACGCCCCCCATACCCACGGCTGAACCAACATAGTCCACCCTCGCACTAGGTGTAGACTCCGCGGTCGTCACCTCCACGGCAAGACTCGGCACTGGTGGTAGCTCAAGTTCCGCCGGGTCGTCAGCCTCGACCCTAGTGCTCCACAACCGACTAGGAGCAGATCCCGGTGCAAAGGAGCCAGAATGGAGCGAGTTCATCGGAGTAGTGGACGGGGGCGCCTCTTTGGTAGAACTATCTACCCTATCTGGCCGTGCAGGTCCCTTGTCCGACTCCGGCAGTGTATCATCGGCCCCCTTATCATGATCCCCGGTCGCACCGCCTCCCTCAGTCGTATCCATGTCCTGTGTCTCATCCCCATCCTGGGAAACTGCAGTATCCTCGATCTCAAGCTCTAAGACATAAGTGACTCCAGCATATGTCCATCTGACAACATCTGGTATGTGCTCAATACTCGCAACACTGACCAACAACCTTGCCGCTCGATGTGCACGAGTGAATGGCATGTCAACCTTTTCTGTCTTACCAATCATAGCACCCAAACTCCAAGCAATCAAAAAGTGTTTTACCAATTTAGGTGGCACGCCATAGAAACGTACCCACACCTTCTCTAGAGGTGTACCCTCAGGTTCGTCCTGCTTCCACTCGTCGAAAGCGATAACAATGTTTGTGCTTGCAACTCTGCATAGACCCCACTTAAGAAAATGTATCTGATCCTCTCTAGTGGGAAAGTCCACCTTGTAAGTCTGACCTTCTAACCGCTCCAAATGCCAATGATAATTACCTGGCACTAGTTCACGAAGCTATCTCATGATTTGAGCCTCAGTCAACTGTCCATTAGTAACTCTGATTACTGCCAGGAAGGAACTCTCAACCATCTGCGGTAAAAGGTCCACCTCCAGTGTCTCAAAGAACATCAACTCCTTATAGCAGACCCCAAAACTGTTAATGCCAGGCTTAGGACCGGAAAGGAGAGGACAGTCCCCGGTTACATGCTGGGAGCGGAGGCAATAGTCACAAAGCTCATTCGTACACTCTGCCATGAAATGACCGGGTTCACCACATCTATAGCAAGGCAATTTTTTCTTCTTAATCTCCCACTTAGAGAGTTTTTCTCCCTCCGGTTTCTCCAGACCTTTGTCAGACGTGCCCTCTCCATATTTGGTCCCTCCAGAAGTCACCAGAACCTGCACTGCTGCCAAAGACCTAACCGCGTCCACTGCCGCCGCGGGTAGTGTGGGTGATTCTCCCACCTCAGCTGCGACGTGGTCGAGCTCCTCCCCCGAAGTCAACTCCATAGCAGGCGGTGGTGGCGGTGGGTAGTGTCGGGGCGGTGGTGGGCGTCTCCCTCTCCCACCGCGACGATATCCTCCTCGAAACCGATTTCTGGGTCCGGCAACACCTTCAACAAAATTACCGGGCGGACCTTGAAAACGTCCGTTGTCCTCATCATTATACCTATCAAAGCCACGGCCACCATCGGAAGAAGATCCACGGTGTCGTCCCTCACCGTAAGCATCATATCCATCATCTCCCCACTGTTCGTAACGGTTATAATTCTGCCCATCTCTGCTATACCCACTGTAGCCACCACGCCCTTGCACACTGCGATCCCTTCCTAGTGCCGGTGCCTTGGCTGCTGGTTGCTGCAGCGGATCCTCCGGCTGACGCGCATTCGCCCTAGCAGGCAGGCCGATGTGTCCAACAGTCAAGGAGCCACGACCTGCACCACTAGCAGCGACAACAGGCGGGGTGCCACGACCAGTTCCGACCACTGCGGCGGCACCCAGGACGCCTCGACCGACTGCGACTTGTGGTGTAGCTGCTGGAAGTGGCTGCCTCACTGAAGGAGTGCCGCGGCCAGTCCAGCTGCAATCGTCACGACATGCTTGGTGGGCGGCAGTTGCCTCGCGGGAGGAGGAGGGGCACCACGGCCAGCCCCATCGGCGGGAGGAGGAGCGGCACCACGGCCAGCCCCAGCGGCGGGAGTAGGGGCTCCATGGCCGGCCATCGTGCCGGCGACGAAGATCCTGGTCGCCCTGCCCGGTCCGAGTGAAGGAAACCCTGGCGATCGAGAAACCCTAGCCGAAACGACGTGAATCGGCCCGGGCCTCGACGCTACATGCATGCACGAAGGCAGAACGGCCGACTTGGCTTGGGCCTCTGGCTGGGCCGCATGCCCCACTTCCAGAGAGCCCACGACAGGTGTCGGTGCGTCGTCCACATCGAGACCGAGAAGCGAGTTCAAACGCGCCTTCCTGGTCGCTCGAATCACGCACACCAAGGTCGCCACCGGCGATCGCTGCGGCGTCGACCTCTATATCTTCCCTTTCTTTCCTTTCTTTTTTCTAGTGACTAATATCCAAGAATCCGGAATAAAATCTGACAATGTAATAGGTTCCCGAGATACCTTAGGAAGTGGGCCAATCTAAGGTTTAACCATTTTCTTCAACACCGGAGCTTTTGATCGAGGCCGCTCCGTTGGACGCTGAGATTCCTGGGATCTCTCCGGTCCCGACGTAAACACTGGCAACTGCTTGGCCTGTTCGATCACTCCCTCACCTTCATCATCGCTGTCGATAAGAACCCAGAAACACCCTCCCGGTCGATCCCAACTTGTGATGTTCATCGTGTTCGTCAGATCAACCAATTCCACCGCCATGATTTGATCAACCTGCACACATTGACCAACAACCACAACATAGTTATCTAACGAAAAACGAAATCCTACCTCGATCTGCTCTCCGTCCAGGAGGTAATCCCCAGCCTTGACGTCATTCTCCAGATCCAATAAAACCATCCGTCTAGATGATGGAGTGAATCGGAGCCGCCCCGTGATCCAATTATCGGGATCAGTCTCAAGAGCAAAAATGGCCAGCCACTGCCCGATCTCGCCATCAGACTTGGCACGGAGATCCGCTACCGCTGCAGTCTCTAGATCCGCCCTCCCTTAATTGGCGCTGCCGCGCGAATGGGAGAAGAGGTCGGATCCGCCGCTGCAGACTCCCCTGAAGACGCGCCGATGGCGGTGCCGGTCTTGTCCGCGGTAGGCGGCGAAGATCGGCAAGTCGGCGGCAGGTCGTCGGGCGGCATTTGCCATGCGAATGGGCAACCTAAAAATGGGGAGTTTCTCGTGTCTATGCATACAGTTTTCTCTCTATAGAAAATGGGGAGATTTTCACTTTCCGGCCTCTGTACCAACTAAGGATGCATACCACCATTTTAGTATGAGTACCAAGATAAACATGATCCTCAGAATTTTTTAAATGAGTATCAAGATATTTCTTGATGAGTGGTTCCACCACACATCAAGCTTGATCCTCAATAAACGGGGGAAAACCCCTGTGCATCACCTGTCAATTCTGGGAATTGAACTCGGGTCGTTGGGTTGCACAACCATATTTACTATTGCACTTGTTGCGGGTGGCATCGAAGGAGATGGGGGAAGGGGCTGGAGGAGACGGTGAGGAGGGGGGGTTGGTGTGATGGTAGGTGGCGGACTGCTGCGGTAGAGGAGGCATGGGAGGCCTTGAGGAACCGATGACGTTGGCACCGTACTTCTAGTTGTTGGCACTTGGCAGAGTCGGAGACGGGAAAGGAGGCGGTGGAGGGGAGATTGTGGTGGTGGTGGCTCCCGCTATAGAGACGAGGCATTGGATGTGGATGGATCTGGATCGGTCTCGACTCTCGAAGAGGGAGACTGGCGGGCGTCTCTTTGCTAAAGTGTCAAGATCGCTTTTGATGCGTTAGATATCGATCGGACGGTCGGAATTGCTAGATGGCAGGCACACCATCACCACCAAGTGTGCTTTTTATAGGAGTAGATAGATAAGGTCCCCTCAGCCTATCTGCCATTTCCTTTGAAAAAAAAACTGAGAGGCCTCACATCAATTTTCTCTTTTCCTTTTTTTTTGTGCGGGAAGAGGCCTCATATCAACTACAAATTATTTTTTTGAGGGGTTGATATCAACTACAGATTTTTTTTGTTGAGAAACCATATCAACTACAGCTGTCCATATGTGAGCCTCATACAAATTTCCCCTTTTCCTTTTTGCAGGACGAGGCCTCATATCACCAAGTGGACGGATAAGACAAGAAGCCCAAAAGAATTTAGGCCCATTACAGAAAAAGAAATTAAGGCTGATCAAGAAAAAAACATTCCATCTGATATTAAATATTGTTCATGATCTCCATGCTACTAATGAAAAATAATCCTATTCCATAAAATCACACAATTTTTGTGTGTGTTATATGTACCATTTTTATTCCTATTTGAAAATATTCATGTATTCCAAAAGAATTGCTCATGACTATAGAAAAAAGGTTCACAAATCTCAAAAGGGAATATTTATGTATCACTGCACAACATATCCATATGTACGATAATAAATGTTTGTGACTAAAAAAAGTTCATGCACTTAAAAAATGTTAATTATTTACATTAAAAATAGGATATGAAAATAGAACTAAATAAACTCTAAATATAAGGCATTATAAAATTTAAAATAAAATAAATTGGGAAATGTCCAAAAGTAAGAAAAATCAAAACAAAAAGTAGAATGAATATAGAAAAAGGAAAGGAAAAGAAAAGAAAAGGAGAAAGCAAAAAAGAAAATAAAGAAAGAGGAAATCAGAAGAAGGAAAGGAAACAAGAAAGAGAAGGGAATATTCTCGCTTATTGGGCATGCCCAACTGCCCTGATCTTCGTGCAAGGATTCCTCTGCCCTTGCTTAAGGTGAGTGCTGATTAAAAAAAATTGAGGTAAGCGCTAGATAACCCGAGCCCCGAGGCCTGATACTGTGAGGGCAAACAAACATGAGTATCGATAACTGCAATAGCCAACAGTCCATAGAGTATAGATTATTCAGTTAAAGCAGCATGACTACAAGAAAAGAACAATAAATATTTCCCATGCAGTTTATGAACATTGTCTTCCCAGGGTTGAGCGCCAGGGCAAAGGGGAAAACTGCGCATACCACATAACTGCCAAAATGGAACCTGAAGTTCATCCACTGGCCATGTATTTCTGTTGCTCTCCAGACAAAGGAGGCTCACAGAATCTACAATGTGGTCATTTTGTCACTTATCTGAAAGCACATTACAATAATGCATAAAAAAATTGGTTATTACCAATGTGTGCTGATTACAAGAAACATGAAGTATTCTAACCTTTTGCAATGCTAAGCTGACATGGATGGGGTGTTTCCGGCGATGTAGGAATGGACAAGGAGATGAAACAACAGCTACAACAACGAGAAACAACAAGAAACAAGCCCACCACTATTTGGCTTCTGCTTGTGCTAACAATAATCTAAGCAGTGAACTATATGATAGTAAAGCTAGCCTTCTGCTCATTATTTTTTCCAGCCTCGGGTAAGTTCCGTGCAATTTCTAAACTGAGATTAAGATAAACTATCCGTATTGGACCACAACTTGAGCCCAATTGGGGCACTCTGTCCAAATTTTGTAGGTTCTCAGATCTAATACATGAAAAAAATGAAGTGGTGCAGAAGTTTAAGCCCTCCAAGAATTAATAACATAACTATGTGCACGGGCCAGATGCCGCGCATAAATTGTCATATGGGAACAAGAACAATGGTACCAATGCATTGTTTAAGAATGTACAATCTAGAATTAAAAAAAAAGAATGTACAATCTAGAGGGCTAAAAATCATGATATAGCACGGACACCCAAAGGGATTAAGTCTTACTAACTAACAAGGGACTGAACCAGGAAGAATATTATTACCAAAACAGAGGCTATACACTGTTGCCTGCTTCAAGGTGCTGAAATGAGACTCATGATTCTTTCTGAAGGCAAGTGCAAAAGGTTCCAGTTTCAGTCTTAGTGTTGTCCAACAAACAAAAAGACATTACATCATGATAATATTAGTCTTTTACTTAGAAACACCTTCAGGTAAATTATGGTACACACACTGACAAAGTATAATGGCAAAAACAAAGTTGAAAACAACGTTTACTAACCTTCACGAGAATATGGGCGTAAATAAAACAAGACGATGCAACTCGGAGAAGTTTCTAAGGACAGCATTAGTTTTATACTCATGATTCTCTCTTGGCTGCATCCAGATACCAACTCTCTTCAAATCAACATTCTTTTCCTGTATGTGGCTACTTGAAACCAGCATTTGACAACTCCTTTGAGTTACAGCATCTTAGCTCTAATGGTTGCTCTAGAAATAGCAGGATGGGTAGCCTCACCCTTCATCAGCAGGCTAGTTGATAAGGTGTGCTCCTATGCTGGAGATCAGGGGCAAAATACAACGGAAAAACTAAGAATCGTGGAGAAGAAACTATCATCAATCCAAATAACGTTGAGCATAGCTGAGAGAGTGCAAGCTAGGAACACAACCATGGGAAGCTGGCTACAGAGAATCAAAGATGCTGCTTTTCAGGCTGAGGATGTTCTTGATTCATTTCACTGTCTAGTTCTTCAAGCACAAGATGAAGACAAGGGCAAGGTTAGTTCTGTTACTTCACCCACAGCTGGTTCTTCCTCTACATCCACAACCGTCACCACCACTGCTTCTACCATCACTAGCAGCGGCTCAACGGTAAAACAGCCGGTTTGTGTACGCAAGCGCTTCCATTTCTCCGATGAACATATCAACGAGTTAATTTCTGCAGTGGATAGATTAGTTGAGATTGAAAGTGAGATGCCCATGTTCCTGAAGTTAGTGGAGCTAGAGGACAAGAGAAC
Source organism: Triticum aestivum (assembly GCF_018294505.1). NCBI lineage: Eukaryota > Viridiplantae > Streptophyta > Magnoliopsida > Poales > Poaceae > Triticum > Triticum aestivum. The sequence goes on along the minus strand of NC_057798.1, from coordinate 32,866,839 downwards.
AGACCAACCCATTCAGTTGCGGACAACAACCTCCATGCAAGGCCTCTCAAAGTTTTTTGGTCGAGTTAATGAAGAGGAACACCTAGGGCAATTACTTACCCAGGTAAACGAACAATCCAGTCAGCCATATGATGTTATATCAATTGTTGGCATTGGTGGTGTTGGTAAGACTGCTTTAGTGCAGAAAATTTATTGCCACTTCCGTGCTAAAAGTGACTTCAGTCTCGCAATATGGCTACATGTCTCAGAAAATTTTGATGTCGGACGTCTAACAAAAGAAATGGTACAGTCAGGTAATCTCCCCATATGTGCTGACTTGAAAAGCATCAGTAGTTTAGATCAAGCTCAATGGATACTTGAAGAAAAGCTGAAAGGGAAAAGGATTTTGATAGTCCTTGATGATGTATGGAATGAATTTAGCAGCCAATGGGAGAACTTATGCAAACCCCTGCAGTTTGCTGGTAAGGGAAGCAAAGTAATTGTTACGACTCGAAGTAAAAGTCTTGCAAGTATCAATGGAGCAACAGAGATAATGCACTTACATGGCTTACAAGATGAAGAATACTGGGGGCATTTTTCCCAATGTGCGTTTGGTGATGCAAATCCATTTGATTTTCCACAACTGGAAAAAATTGGCCGAAAAGTGGTGAGCAAATTGGCAGGGTCACCTTTAGCAGCGAAGACAGTTGGGGCTTCATTGAAACTGAAGCTAGAAGAAAATCACTGGATGGATGTTGGCGGAAGGAAATTGTGGCAGATAGAGCAAAAGGAAGATGATATTATATCAGCATTGCGACCAAGTTATGAGCATCTTCCTGACCATTTGAAGCAATGCTTTGTTTACTTTGCATTGTTTCCTAAGAAATACCACCTTCAAGGAGATGAGCTAATACAGATGTGGAGAGCTCATGGTTTCCTTGACATGCAAACACCAGATGAAACTGCACGTCGTTACATCAACGATCTCTTGCAGCTTTTATTCATTGAGAAGGTACCCAACCAAGAGGACCACTATGTAGTTCACGACTTGCTACATGATTTTGCAGAGTCGGTGTCCAATGGAGAACACTTCCGAATAGAAGATGACTTCAATGTATGTATTCCAAGAAATGTTCGCCACCTATATGTCAGTGCAAGCAATATCTTAAAGCTGTACATGAGTTTGGAAGAATTAAAGAAAAATCTGAGAAGCTTAATAATAAGCAAGGCACCAGAAGGTGCTTCTTGCGAAAGGGTCTCCTCGTCAAACTTTAATCATGTACTTGAACATATACTCCAAGAGCTAAGAAGCTTACGCGTTTTAGTACTGTGCAATCCTGATGGTATGCTTCCAGACAGTCTTGATCATTTGGTCCATCTTAGGTATCTAAACATCCATGAAAGTAGAAGCTTCATCAGTGTCCCCAAGTCACTATTCAAACTCTACCATTTACAAGGGTTGAGTCTGCAAACTCAAGACAGGATCATGAAAAAGGAACTCCAAGAGGGCATAAGTAGGTTGACACAGTTAAGATACTTAAAGGCTCCGAAGAAAATAATTTCAGACATAGAATTGATTGGCAGGCCGAGATCCCTCAAAAGAACTAGAGGAGAACAAAGTGAAGAGTAATATGAGGCACAACATATGACTCAGTGGAAAGGATGGTCAGGCGTTGAGAACAACCAGCATGCATTTTCTCGCCTGCATGACATCCGTATCAAGAAATGTAATGAGTTAGTGGGGCCTTTGCTGTTCCCACCATCATTCAATACGATCAAAATTTCAGCATGTGATTCAACCTCTGAGAAGGTAATCAGTCGTGAGCCTGAAGATACAGCTGATGCCAACATGTCCCTCCGTGTTCAGCTCTCCCTGGACCGCTTGGAACTTCTCTTTAGCTCTCTGCAAACAAGCAGCCTAGCCACCGTTCATATGCTGGATATCTCATCCGACTACTTGGAAGCTTTTAACAGTGATCAGGAGGAATGGCTGCGACAACTGACCTCAGTGAAGTTAATTCGCTTCACTGGCAGTCTAAAATTGACATCACTGCCATCCAACATGATTCATATCACCTCCCTTGAGTCTTTGGGCATAGAGAAATGTCCAAAACTTGAGTCGCTTCCCCAGATAGGCTTACCTCCTTCCCTGAAGAAACTCTGTCATAAGATGCAGCAAAACATTTGGTCAGCTCTGCTCTGAGATCAACTCAAGCAGCACCAACACGATGCAGCAGGTTATCGTGAGGGGACCTATTGTTGGCAATGGAATAAAAAGAAGGACATCATCATAATAGAAAACCTGTAAGCATGCCAAACATATTGTCTTCTTTTTCATCAATACGAATTGAAGAAACATGTAAATCAATCTTATCCAATCAATCAACAAGATGGATGGAAATAAAAAAAATACTTTACCACATGGATTGCTGTTCTAGAAGGTCAATGTCAAACAAGGTATTCATGCTTTATTCAATGCTTCGGTTTCTTTGCAGCTCGGAAGTGCAGAAGTTCCTTTTCTAGAGGATAGATGGCTGAACAAGTGCCTAACTGAGCAGCCTGCATCAGCTCTCTTCTCCCTTGTGACGACAAGAATCAAGAATATGCACATTGTTCAGGAGGCTCTGAATAATGAATGGAATGCTGTTGTTTTGGGATCTCTCAGTGTCCAGGCCAATTCACGAAGAGCCGCATCTTTGGGACCAGTTGAGTGCCAGCACACTTGATTCACTGACACCAGCGAAGTTCGTGTGGAAATGGAGAAACAATGGAGGGTATTCAACATGATCAGATTATAAGATCCAGTGCTGGTTCTTCCAGTGCAGGATATTGGTGGCAGAAGCTTGGTAAATAATTGTTACGTCTTCCACTGGCCTTAATGCATTGAATAGCAGATTCAGGGGATCGCAATTGTGGTTTACTCACCCTAATTTGTAGCTCTACTGGATACATAATTAAGGAGTGCAAACTCAGGAGGCTGGTTAGAGCGGTGCAGTAGATCGTTGTTCCAGGGAGAAATAGCTATTTTGTTTATGTCCTACTTAGGCAGAAGGTTAACTATCAGGCTTATTGTTCTTTTGTTAATAACTTAATATGCTGTCCTTGCTCACAGCGTCGAAAGACATTTTTTTGTGGTTCTTTGCTCCTTCTAAACGAAATTATACACTTGGCTATTGCATATTACGGTAAAACAACAAGAAGAAATTTCCAATTCCACATGAACATTAGTTAAGTAATACTCCAATTTATAACTTTGTCAGCATACTTTTTTACGAGAAAATAAAGATATGATAGGCAGATGACTTCCTTATCCTATTTCCAGAAATCAAATTAGATGGTGAAAAAGAAATTTGGCATGCTACCTGTAATATAATATTTTATCCCCCGCTCTTCTAATGGTGAACCACCCTCAGTATTGACCGAGAGCGAATGACACAGCAAGTGTCTTGGCATAATTCAGACAAATGTTCAGGCAATCATTCAAAGAATCTGTAGTTGGCCATGGATACAAGCCCATAACAAGCTCCTATGCGCTCACAATAACTCACCGTAGACTCTGTTTACCATTACCTCACACAAAAATGAGCAAGGATTCTATAACTTTGTTCAGCTGAACAACAAGCTGTGGTGGCACAAAACGTTATCCGTCCCATTTCTGCACAGAAGACTCCAATCTTCAGTCCGCAGACTACACTATCGCAGCTTCTGAATCCAGATCCGCGCCAATCCCCCAGCCACTACTATTTAGGAAAACGAAGGGGCAGCTAAAAAGGAGGGATTCAGCTCGCCGGGGAACCATAACGAGGTTATATGAGCTCAGCTAATCGCAGGGAACCATGGTTGCAACCAAGCGAGGATAAATCGGTGCCAACCGCACGGTAAGAGGAGACCGGAGACCGACGATGTAGACGGGACACTTACCTGGATGAGAGTGGCGACCTAAGAGGCCGACGTCCCCCGCCGCCACCGGAGACCACGTCGGCGACGGCGAAGGGCGGATGGTCAACTGGGGCGGCCGCCGGAACAAAAAGGGGAAGGAAGGAGGGGCTTTTTGGGCCTTCCTAATGCTGGGTCTGAGAATTGAGTTTGATTCATCATAATTGGATGCCAACTCACATTCCGGTTGATTTTTGTCTCAAAAAAAAACATTCCGGTGGATTTTTTCCTCGAAAATAGAAAGTACATATTTTTGTTATAAAAGGTGAATTTGATTATAGAGTTCAATTTTTAACGGTTGTTGAAATTCTCCTTTGGGAGATTAAACTCGTCTTTGTATACCATAATGGTTTGTTTGAATCAACTAATTAAGGGGCATCTCCCTTGAAGGGCTCGCGCAGAGGTCACTTTTTTGGGCCTACTAGGAGCATGTCGGTCACTGCCACATGTAGCATGCTGGGCACAACCTCGGGATTTTGTTTTTTCTTTCTTTTTTCTACATGTATTTCTGGGTTTTTTGGGGGAAGGGATGACTTTTCGATTTTCGCTTCATTTTTCCTAGGTTTTGATGAATTTATTTTGGTTTTAAATTGGGGAAGTAGTGCTTTTCTTGCGTTTTTATGCGAGAAGCACCTGAAAAAGGGAAAGAACAACTTGTCCTTCCACAAGAACAATTGTCCTTCCAGAAAAGGGAATAACACAGCTTTGCATCCGCGAGAAGCACAGCCTGTGCTTCCATGAGAAGCAACGATGTATATTTTTACGAAAATTCCCCAAAAAAGGGAAAAGCATAACCTGTGTTTTCACGAGAAGTACAAGTGTGCTTCCCAAAAATGGGAATGCACAACCCATGCATTTAAAAAAAGTTGAAAAAGCACAACTGTACTTTCGTGTTCCATTTTTTATTTTTGTTTTTGTTTTTTTATCGTTTTCCCAATTTTCGGTTTTCAGTTAAGGTTTTCGTTTTTTGTGAAAATAATGTTCATCGAAACCTATTAACATGAGATCTAGTTTCGAAAATCTCGGTGTGAGAAATCCAACAGTTCAAAAGGTTCATAATTTGAACACACGGTTCAAAAGATAAAACATTTTTGAAAAGCAAATCTACACACAAAAAAACTTTCAGATTATGACAAGTGACACACATGTAATGCGTCACTTGCCAGCACCACAGAAGGTGGAAGTGGCCAAGGGTAACCTTAATTAGTGATTCTGATATTTGGTAATTTCAACTACAATTAATAAGTGAGAAGTTTGCTCAACGATTAAGCAACTTTGTGCACTTTGATTGGTGCGCCTATATCTCGCACAAAAGTTTTACACACGAGCAAACGCGCACCAAGTTACATACCAATGCCATCTCCGGTTTTCCGTGGTATGAGCAAACTAGAGTTGCACATGTGCTGGCCACATCTCTTTAGTTTTGGGTGGGTTTTTAAGGTAACTACGTGTTCATAATAACAAATCAAGATTACAACACCATACGTAGCCCAATTCTAGACAAAGCGAGAAGGACACATATCTCGGTAAAATTGCAAAGGGGGCCCACTAAAATTCAGAATACAATAAAGCTTTAGTGGGTCACTTCGCAAAGAACAACCATCAAGCTTCGGGAGGCTTTCTTTTGTGGGCCCTATCTCAGAATAGTAGAGTGAACCAAGCGCGCCATGTCCGGTTTTCAAGCTATTTTCAATTTAATTTGTTAATATATTATTATTTTGTAGATTAAAAAACATCTCATGAATTTCTAAACATTTCTCGTGAATAAAAGATATTTTTTGGATATTTGAAAGGGTTCACAAACTTTTTTAAAAAATCATTAATTTAAGAAAGTCCATATATTGTAGAAAGTGTTCACGCATAAACAATGATCATGAATTTAAAATGTCAGGGGATTAAAACAAATTCACGTGTTCATAAAATGTTCAGGAATTAAAAAAACATTTACGAATTTCAAAATTCGTCACCATTTTCTAAATATTCGTTAATTTGAAAATTGTTTACAAAATTTAATACGTGGTCACAATTTTATAGAATGTTCACCAATATCCAAACTACTCAAGAATATTAAAAAAATAAAGACTATAATTGTTAGTCAAAGATTCTAGTATGTTCCTAAATTTATAAAACAATGTCCACAGATTAAAAAAGGTGCATGATTTTTATTTAAAATCATTAATTCCTGAAAAATATGTAAAATAATAGTGACAGAAAGATAGAAAACAGTCACGAAAAAAATGGGCATGACAAAATAGGAAGCAAAACAAAATAGAAAAGATAGAAGAAACGAAAAACCAGACAAACAAAGTGAAAATGGAAGGTAAGAAATTCGGAGGGAACGACCAACGGGGAGGTCCACGAGTGTGCTGGGGCGGGCAGGGGAGGTATTTCCTATTCAGCGCTTTAGCCACCACATTTCTGCACTCTAGCCCGCTGTGATAAGTTACATCTTTTTCTATCATTTCTTCTTTCGTGTTTCCTTTTTCCATTTTCTCTTCTTCCTTTTTCAAATCGACTAGTGTTTTTCATTTTTCGATGAAATTTCTGAAAATCTATGAACTATTTTTAAATTTGATGAACCATTTTCAAATTTGACGAACTTTTTAACTTTTCAATGATTTTTTTCGGAAATTGATGAACTTTTTCCAATTTGATAAATTTTTTGAAAATTGATGAACTGTTTTTCCAATTCAATATTTTTTTTCCAAATTTGATGATTTTTTTTAAAAATCAATGAACTTTTTTCATTTTGATGATATTTTTTGGAAATTGATGAACTTTTGTCAAATATAATGAACCTTTTTTAAACTGATATATTTTAAAATTTGATGAACTTTTTTCAAAGGCCGACAAACTTTTTGCAAATTTGATGAACTTTTTTTATAATTTGTGAAGTTTTTCCGAACCATGAAATTTTTTGAATTCACACTTTTTTTTTGTTTTTCTATTTTTTTCTAAAAGTTATGAGTTGACCGGTCAAACCATGACCAGCGACTAGTGAACCAACATCGAAAAGCGACGAGCGAGGGACCTCGCAAAAAAAACATGCGAGAGCGAGCGAGCACCCGCCTTGGGTGTTCCAAGTTAGCGGCTGGGTGAGCGCCACTTCCTTGTGCGGGGGCTGGAAGCGCGGTATAGGAGCGCTCAGCGGGGCAGCGGGCTCTTTACGCGTGTAATAGGATTCTGCGCCTCGCACCTATCTAAACTTTAAATACACCGCAGTTGGTGCGGCCCATTAAACTAGGTACTTTTTCTTGGAACTTATCTTAAAATATTAATTTTTATTATTAAGTTTGAATAACCAATTAATTGATTCCCTTGATATAAATGAATTTGACCGCGTGCGCTGTTGGTGAAGAGGACGACAGGGATCTGCCGCTCGGTGGTCATGGCTGTCTAGAGGGGCGATGTACGATAATGTGAGATCTCCCTCCTACGAGTGCTCCTCCCAGCGAAGCATGGTCTCTTTTGACCGCGTCCCTCGCTTCGCCTCCTCCAGGGCGACGAGGGGGTGCAAACACTAGACCCCTTCATCGCTGCCCACTCTTGCCTCTGCTCTCCCCTCGTCGTCCCTAGAGGTGGCCTCCGGGAAACACCATGCGCCTCCGGTGAAGGGGACGGTGGGGATCTCCCACTGTCATGGCTCTCTGGAGGGGCAGTGCACTTTGGCATGAGATATCCCTCCTGCGGCTGCTCCTCCCAGCGATTTGTGGTCTCTTTCGACCGCGTCCCTCGCTTCGCCTCCTCTAGGGCGATCAGGGGTGAAAACACTAGAACCCTTTGTCGCCGCCCACTCTTGCCTCTCCTCTCACCTTGTCGTCCCTAGACGTGGCCTCTGGGAAATCCCATGCACCGCCGGTGAAGAGGACGGAGGGGATCTAGCGCCCCACTGCCGTGGCTCTCTAGAGGGGCAGTGCACTTCGGTGTGAGATCTCCCTCCTGCAGTTGCTCGTCTCGGCAGCGCACCGTCGCTTTGGTGGCATCGCGGGGACGGTGGACTCGGCAGGAGTGTGACTGATCTATACCACCAGGGCCTTGGGGCAGCAGCTCGGGACAAGGCAGTGGTGGCATCCCCTCCATAAGGGATGACGTGCTAGGAGGCAGCTTCATGTGGCGGTGCTTGGGGGCTGCAGATAAAGGATCCTATACCCAGGTTCATCGTATGAGGCGCGTGAGGGCCAGAGCTTTCTCTGGCGTCGAAGAAGCTTGTGCAGGAGATCCAGAGCTCTCCGGGGGTTTGCGGATCTGAAGTCGGGTGCGGGTTCGGTGAGGTGTGGCTGCTGGTGAAAACTGCTTAGACTTTGGTCATTGCAGACAATGGCGATGTATTTGTGTCATTTGCTTGTTGAAGGCGACTGTCGTCTTCTTGCCTAGGTTGATCCGGGGAAACCTAGCTGCCAGTTCTTTTGGGCAGCTTAGAAAATAAGTTACCTCTCCCCAACTTGAAAAATAAACCGCTCCCAAAAATTGTTGAGACCTCTAAATTAGTAATCCCATAACTAGTTCAGAATCTCCAGTGGATGAGGGAGGCGGCTTATCAGAAACTGGAAAGGAGGCGACTTATTTTTGAAGTCGCCAAAAGAACCAACCCTAGATCTGGGTTGCGCGGCGCCGTTTTCCCTCCTAGGGGGCATCGTTGTTTTGAAGCAGGTGCTGGCTGGAAGGGTCCTGAGGTGGAGTGGCGTGGTTTCTTCCAGTTCGAGATGGTGAGCCTCAGTGGTGTGGTGTAGCCGGGTCTCAACAAGGAACTCATGATGATGGACGAGCTCTGGGCGGTGGTGCAGCCTAGCGTCATTGTGGCATCGATGGTAGGCTTGACAAGGTCATTTCATTGATCCCTACCCCAAGGATGGGTTCGCAGAAGACGGTGGCAGCGACTGGAGTGTGTGGGTATGGTGTACGCCAAGGGTCTGCTGGACCGGTGCTTCGGTTTAGATGATGTGGGTAGGGGGTGAGTTCAGGACAAGCAGCCCTGATCATGACCACCGTTATAATCAAGCTTGTAGGTGGAGGGGCTTTTGATTGGATTCGGAAGGATCGGTGTTTTATCTTGTAAGGCATTGTTGAATAATATAATTAAAATGGCCGTGTGCATCACTCAATTTAGAGGCCGGGGTTCAACCTTCTTTCCGAAAAATACAATGGATCTGATTTCATGAATAAAAAATACTAATGAGAGGATATAATTAAGATAAACAATACAAAGGAACTGGGTGATATAGATAAGACTGGCACAAGATTAGATCCACCATGCTATTGAACCAAACTTATCTATACGCCTGCTTTGCAATTGATTTCAATCGCAACCTATTTGCAAAAGTAATAATATCAATCGCAACAGGAGGGTCTCTACACTGGTATTTATTAATCAATAGATCCTCTATAACTAATTATAAGACGTTGAACTGCAAAAATATATTATTCTTATAGTTACAGAGGAGTACAATGATAGCTTTCCTACAAATGAGCAGTGCCAACAGAAGATGCTTTGTAAGCAAAGTACATTGCAAGGTATATTAATTATGTTCATGGAGGGATCATGATCGTTCTACATATGCTAGCAAATCATGATATCATAAGTAGTGGATTAGATGGACTAGAGACAACGGCTGATCTTTCTTCAGGAGGAATATTTCTCATAAGAAATAATTACTTTTTGCTAGCCACATAGATATGGGCTATGTATGTTTGTGAAAGTCACATGCACACCAACATATTTCTTGCAATATAAGACAGTGTTAGCTGGAAAACATGAGCACTAAGTGCCAACCAATATATACTGAATGATAAGGTCTACCTGGCTACGAAGGATAATGGCAATTGCTATACTGAAAGAAATGTTATAGGCTGGGGATAGCGTTATTGGAGAGATGATTTTGTCTCATCAGCTATAAGACCTTTCTAGCTGGCAGGAATTAGTGGCTAGCTAGAATTAGTGATGTGCGTGCCTTCATCCAAACCAATTAGCTAGGAGACTTCGCAATCAGACAAGAATACTTGATGCTGTTTGCTACCTTCATGGTTGGTGAAACTCGACCTAGTAGTACTTCAACAACAACAAGATAAACAAAGTGGTACCTAGCTAAAAAATGCCCCGTCTATCTCTGCAGCTAACACTAGTGATGAACCATCATAGACAACTCATCTTAGACTGTATTCAATGAACCCAGAGACGGCTGTGCTAAAATGTGTCATCATTGCATCATGAACAACTTGTGATGATCAACAATCTCCGTAAACTGAACCAGATGTACTAAATATTAAAGAAGGACTCTCAACGTATATATGTCTTAGACATTTATTTATTTTTGAACGGTCTAAGGCATTATATATATGGTCCCATGCGGTTTGTAAATGAACCATCTATGGCAATCTATCTAGATGTGTAACGAAGGTTCAAGACATAGATCTGATAGCTCGTCTCGGGCAGGGTTTTATGGTGCATGGTAAACATTCACCACAGCAAGCTAGCTACACTTTTATTCTTTGTTACCGGATGCCACATAATATGTGCATGTGTGGAAGGTTGTATCTTTTCTTTTCAAAGATTAGAAGGTTGAATTTACATGCACAAGTAGTGTCTAGGTAAGTTTGAGGGATGAATAGAAAGTTAAATGTGGCAATCATGGCATTATATATGCTATATTTTGACAAGGGGAAAGTAAAGGTCTACGACCTATAATGATATATTCCCAGATCATAGACTATGTTAGCAAATCATGACATATACCATATCCAATGGTGTAGAATGAGGCTACTTATCTTCTCAAAGCTGTTCAAGACAATAACAAATACCTTTTCCTTTTGAGTAACGACGCATAATAAGTATATCTAGGTGTGCTAAAACCATGATGACCAGTTGCCCATCCTTCTGGAAATACAATTAATTAACCAACCGGTTTAACAGTAAAAAGCATTTTAAATTTTAAATATAATTACATGCAGGAAAATGAAAAGATGTACAAGGAATAAACAATATCTTTAGATAATCCCGACAAACCGAAGTGCTTGTTCGGTAAGAGCGCAATTGTATAACTTTGTTGTTATGTTGGTTACAAATTATGCGTTCCACTTCAGCTTCCCGCGAACATGTCAAAGATAATTTGTTTTTTATGTATGATTATTATTCATGTAAAAGTTGCGCATGCCCGACATCCACTATCCTAAAGAAGAGATGGTTATCTTTATTGTCATGTTATACCTTGAGTCTTTCTCATATATATAGGTACGCTAACTACTCCGAGTGTTACATACTTGCCAGCAGGGAGTTGCTTGAAACATGTAAGTTGCCATAATGTTTCCTCATGTTTTATTTAATGCATGTGTTCTATATTGTTGTATAATACAATAACTTATAATTCATTTTTAGTAAGCTCCAACATCGAGATCTCATGATTATCAAAACCATGCAGTGAGAAAAGATTATGTTGTTTAATTAGAAACAAACTAATACATGCGTGTTCACATAAACTAAGTAGTTGTGAGAGGCATTGTGCTTATAATTATGACCAATGCAAAGTAATATCTTTGAAAATTCACCATGTGTTTTACTTAATTGTGTGTCACCATAGGGTGTTTTAATAAATAGAATCAATTAATAATATTTCCACTAACACCTTAGGTTCAATATTTATCATTCTATGCAAATGCTTGCTCTACTGTTTTTGAGTAATAGGCAAGACATTGATTTGAACTTGCACAATTTACTTCCAACCAACATGCCTAAAGTTTATATTGTTAGACCATATAGGATCTTTACTCCCTTAGCTAGGTTCTAGAATGGGGAAAAAAATCTTTCAAGCGATAATTTTGAAAACCACTTTATCATAGCTATATAATCTCCAAATTAATGCATGGTTAACCAACAACTAAGCAATTCATTCGTGTACACTCTTACTAAATTAACTCTTTGTTACAGTTCCTTATGCCTCTATAGATACATATAATCTCATCTTGAAGGTCTACAAACACTCATGATCCTCAGCTCTTCCTCGTTTGACTTTCTATTTTCAATATTCTTGTAGCATATAGCTACGCTCATATTCATGAAAGTATTTCCCTTGATTTCTCGCTTAATTGCATGCACATATTAGATACTCTAACAAAATTGTGTTACCTAATCCAGAGGGAAAATGGCGAAGAGAAACACTGTTGGCCTATTACTTGTCCTTGCAATTATGTTCTCCTCCAATGTCTTGGAGGGCGTTGCACACCAGAGCCAAGTTGTATTCTCTCGCAAAGTGATTAATGCAGAGCAGAAGGCATCCTTTAGTGGGATGAGTTCATCCCTTGGCGGGCATGTTTCTGGTGCGACCAATGCAGGAGGTGTGAGCAATAATGCTGAAATAGAAAATGTTGAAACTACCACTACCATAGAGTCCCACCGTGATGTCTCCGTGGGAGATTTTCACGGGATTAACCACAAACCACCAACTTATAACATGCCATAATGATGAACCTAAGACAAAGGACCATGGGCACCAACTTGATATCCGTGGATGAACTAATTATCAAGTTGGCAATTTCTACACTAAAGATGTATTTCTTTATTATATGTGTGTGTAACTGTTTGTGAGACTTGGATGGTGTGTTGGAGTGTCAAGCTATTTACTGCTGTACTAATATTGTATAAGGTAGTATTGTACAACAATGCAGAATAAATCATGCCCGTGGTCCATGGTAATGGCCACTATTGACATGTTCCATGCTATTCTTTGTCGTTCTACAAGTAGTAACTTAGACTATAAAGCTGTAGAAGGAAAACGATTTTAGTCCACTTGTGACACTAACAATATTAAAACAGAGAAGTCCATCTTTAGACTATATGTTCAGTGATCCACTCTGATAATCGTCATCAGGTATGGTTGTGGTAAATGTGGCGTCTTTATACCATGAATGGCCTACGATGACCAACAATCTCTGTAAACTGAACCAGATCTACTTAAGTATAAAGACAGTTTATCTATGTGCATATCTAAGTATATCGTCCGATACTATTTGTAATGAACCGACTATCTCATCTTATCTAAGTATAGAATGGAAGTTTGAGACAGGGCTTGCTTGCTCCGGTCGATCCCATTCCCATGCACCACTAATTCTTCATCCAACAGATTTAATAATTTTTCCTTCATCGGTGTCTCTTTTCTAACGAAACCTAGTCATGGGGCTCTCGTATTCCGTCTCTCCCTTGTATGTATCCCCCTCCCCTCCCCTCTTACTCTCCATCCAGACAATCAACCATGGTCCATGGGATCTTCCCGCCCCCTCGCCGGGCACTTTCTCCCGCGTCGGCGAACCAGGAATCCGTATCAGAAGCTCGGGATTGAATCAGATCGGACCTGATGGAAATATGCTCTAGAGACAATAATAAAATGGTTATTATTATATTTCCTTAATCATGTTAAAGGTTTATTATTCATGCTATAATTTTATTGACCGAAAACTTAAATACATGTGTGGATGCATAAAATAATACTGTGTCCCTAGTGAGCCTCTACTAGACTAGCTCGTTGATCAAAGATGGTTAAGGTTTCCTAGAAATAGACATGAGTTGTCATGTGATAACGGGATCATATCATTAGGAGAATGCTGTGATGGACAAGACCCATCCGTTAGCATAGCATATGATCGTTCAGTTTATTGCTACTGCTTTCTTAATGTCAAATACATGTTTCTTTGACCATGAGATCATGCAACTCTCGAATACCGGAGGAATACCTTGTGTGCTATGAAACGTCACAACTTAACTGGGTGATCATAAAGATGCTCTATAGGTATCTCCAAAGGTGTATGTTGGGTTCGCATGGATCGAGACTGGGATTTGTCACTCCGTATGACGGAGAGGTATCTCTGGGCCCTCTTGGTAATACAACATCACAAGAAGCTTGCAAGCAAAGTGACTAAGGAGTTAGTTACGGGATGATGCATTACAAAACGAGTAAAGAGACTTGCCGATAACGAGATTGAACTAGGTATGGAGATACCGACGATCAAATCTCGGATAAGTAACATACCGACACACAAAGGGAACTACGTATGTTGGCATAAAGGTTCGATCGATAAAGATCTTTGTAGAATATGTAGGAACCAATATGGGCATCCAGGTCCCGCTATTGGTTATTCACTGGAGAAGCGTCTCGGTCATGTCTACATCATTCTCAAACCCGTAGGGTCCGAACGCTTAACATTCGTTGATGATATAGTATTATATGAGTTATGTATGTTGGTGACTGAATGTTATTCGGAGTCCCGGATGAGATCACGGACATGATGAGGAGCTCCGGAATAGTCTCGAGGTAAAGTTTGATATATGGGACAATGGTGTTTGGTCTCCGGAAGGGGAATTCACCGGAAGGGGTTTCAGATGTTTCCCGAAATGTTTGGGTACAAGAACACTTTATTTGGGCCAAGGGGTAAAGCCCACGAGGATTTTGGAAAGTGCAAAAGAAAGTTTTGCGAAGGCCAGGGGCCAGATGCTAGGGACCCTGGCGTCTGGGGCCAGACGCCAAGGACCCTGGCATCTGGTCCTGGAGTCCGAGAAGGACTCTTGGCTTGCGGGCTAAATCGACTTTGAGGAGGCTTTTTCTCCAAGATATGACCCCATGGCTCAACATATAAATAGAGGGGCAGGGCTAGCACCCGGAACAGATCAAGATTCACCAAGCCATGTACCGGCAACCCCGTCCCCTCTAGTTTATCCTCCGTCTAGTTTCCGTTGTGCTTGGCGAAGCCCTGTGGAGATTGTTCTTCACCACCACCGTCACCACGCCGTCGTGTTGCCGGAACTCATCTACTACTTCGCCCCTCTTGCTGGATGAAGAAAGCGAGGACGTCATATAGCTGAACATATGCTGAATGCGGAGGTGCCGTACATTCGGTACTTGATCGGGATCGATCGTGAAGACGTATGACTATATCAACCGCGTTGATAAATGCTTCTGCTTAGCGATCTTCAAGGGTATGAAGGTGCTCTCCCCCACTCGTAGCTATGCATCTCCATGGATAGATCTTGCGTGTGCATAGAAATTTTTTGTTTTTCCATGAAACGTTCCCCAACAGTGGCATACGAGCCAGGTTTATGCGTAGATGATTTGCCCGAGTAGAATGCAAAGGAGCTGAGGGCGGTGATGTTCATACTGCTTACCACCAACGTCTTATTTTGATTCGGCGGTATTGTGGGATGAAGCATCCCGGACCAACCTTACATGTCCACGTACATGAGACAGGTTCCACCGACAGACATGCAACTTGTTTTGCATAAAGGTGGCTGGTGGGTGTCCGTTTCTCTTACTTTAGTTGAATCGAATTTGACTGTGGCCGGTCCTTGAAGAAGGATAAAATAGCAAACTTGATAAATCACCGTTGTGGTTTTGCATAGGTAAGAACGGTTCTTGCTAGTTGCCCATAACAGTCACGTAAAACTTACAACAAGAAAGTAGAAGACGTCTAACTTGTTTTTGCAGGGAATGTTGTGATGTGATATGGTCAAGACGTGATGTGATATATATTGTTGTATGAGATGATCATGTTTTTTAATATCGACAACCGGCAGGAGCCTTAGGGTTGTCTCTTAATTATTGTATGAAATGCAAGCGCCATGTAATTGCTTTACTTTATCACTATGAGTTAACAATAGTTGTAGAAGCAATAGTTGGCGAGATGACCCCGACGCGACGATGGAGATCAAGGTGTCGAGCCAATGATGATGGAAATCATGACGTTGCTTTGGAGATGGAGATCAAAAGCACAAGATGATGATGGACATATCATGTCACATATTTTGATTGCATGTGACGTTTATCTTTTATGCATCTTATTTTGCTTAGATCGACGGTAAAAGTGTTCTCCCTGAATATGCACTATTGCTACAGTTTGTCGTTTCGATACACCTCGTGATGATCGGGTGTGATAGACTCTACGTTCACATACAAAGGGTGTTAGCCAGTTTTACACACGCGGAATACTTGGGTTAAACTTGACGGGCCTAGCATGTACATACATGGTCTCGAAACACTGGAGACCGAAAGGGTCAAACATGAGTCATATAGTAGATATGATCAACATGTAGATGTTCACCATTAGAGACTACTCCATCTCACATGATGATCGGACATGCTTTAGTTGATTTAGATCATGTATCACTTACACAACTTTAGGGATGTTGATTTAAGTGGGAATTCATTAGTAATTTTATTAACTGAACTAAAATTTATCATGAACATAGTAAAAAATGTCTTTGCATATTATGTTGTAGATCAATAGCTCGCGATGTAGCTCCCCTGTTTTGAGACATTCCTAGAGAAAACTAAGTTGAAAGATGATGGTAGCAATAATATTGACTGGGTCCGTGATCTGAGGATTATCCTCATTGTTGCATAGAAGAATTATGTCCTTGATGCACCGCTAGGTGACAGACCTGTTGCAGGAGCTAATGCAGATGTTATGAACGTTTGGCAAGCTCGTTCTGATGACTACTTGATAGTTTAGTGCGCCATGCTTTACGGCTTAGAATTGGGGCCCCAAAGACATTTTGAACTCCATGGAACATATGAGATGTTCCAAGAGCTGAAATTGGCATTTCAGGTTCATGCCATGTTGAGAGGTATGAGACCTCTGACAAGTACTTTGCCTGCAAGAGGGAGGGAATAGCTCAACCAGTGAGCATGTTCTTAGAATGTCTGGGTACTACAATCACTTGAATCAAGTGGGAGTTAATCTTCCAGATAAGATAGTGATTGGCAGATTTCTCCAGTCACTATCACTAAGCTACTAGAGCTTCGTGATGAACTATAAATATGCAAGGGATGACGAAAACGATTCCCAAAGCTCTTCGCGGTGTTGAAATTGGCGGAGGTAGAAATCAAGAAGGAGCATCAAGTGTTGATGGTTAACAAGACCACTAGTTTCAAGAAAAAGGGCAAGGGAAAGAAAGGGAACTTCAGAAGAACAACAAACAAGTTGCCTCTCCCATGAAGAAGCCCAAAGATAGACCCAATCCTGAAACTGAGCGCTTCTATTGCAAAGGAAATGGTCACTGGAAGCAGAACTGCCCCAAATACTTGGCAAATAAGAATGATAGAAAAGTAAACAAAGGTATATTTGATATACATGTTATTGATGTGTACCTTACTGGTGCTCATAGTAGCCCCTGGGTATTCACTACCAGTTCAGTTGCTAAGAGTAGTAACTCGAAACAGGAGTTGCAGAATAAACGGAGACTAGTTGTGGGTGAGGTGACGATGTGTGTTGGAAGTGGTTCCAAGATTGATATGATCACCGTCGCACACTCCCTCTACTTTCGGGAGTGTTGAGCCTAAATAAATGTTATTTGGTGTTTGCGTTGAGCATGAACAAGATTGGATTGTGTTTATTGCAATACAATTATTCATTTAAGTTAGAGAATAATTGTTGTTCTGTTTACATGAATAAAACCTTCTATGGTCATACACCCAATGTAAATGGTTTATTGAATCTTGATCGTAGTGATACACATATTCATAATATTTACGCCAGAAAGATGCAAAGTTGATAATGATAGTGCAACATACTTGTGCACTTCCGTTTAGGTCATATTCATGTAAAGCGCATGAAGAAACTCCATGCGGATGGACTTTTGGAATCACTTGATTATGAATCATTTGATACTTGCTAACCATGCCTCATGGGAAAGATGATTAAAACTCCGTTCTCCGGAACAATGGAGCGAGCTAATGACTTTTTGGAAATTATACATACCAATGTATGCGGTCTGACGAGTGTTGAGGCACGCGGCTGGTATCGTTATTTTCTGACCTTCACAGATGATTTGAGTAGGTATGGTTATATCTACTTGATGAAACACAAGTCTGAAACATTTGAAAAGTTCAAAGAATTTTAGAGTGAAGTGGATCATCGTAACAATAAAATAAAGTTTCTCTGATGTGATCACGGAGTCGAATATTTGAGTTACGAGTTTGGCCTTCATTTAAAACAATGTGGAATTGTTTCACAACACACGCCACTTGGAACACCACAATGTAATGGTGTGTCCGAACGTCGTATCCGTACTTTATTAGATATGGGGCGTTCTATGATGTCTCTTACGGATTTGCCTTTATCGTTTTGGGTTTATGCATTAGAGGCAACCGCATTCATGTTAAATAGGGCACTATCTAAATCTGTTGAGATGACACCATATGAACTGTGGTTTGGTATTAAACCTAAGCTATCGTTTCTTAAAGTTTGGGGATGCGATGCTTATGTTAAAAGGCTTCAGCCTGATAAGTTCGAACCCAAAGCGGAGAAGTGCATCTTCATAGGATACCCTAAAGAAACTATTGGGTACACCTTCTACCATAGATCTGAAGACAAAATCTTTGTTGCTAAGAATGGGTCCTTTCTTGAGAAGGAGTTTCTCCCGAAAGAAGTGAGTGGGAGGAAAGTAGAACTTGATGAGGTAGTTGTACCTTCTCTCGAATTGGAAAGTAGTACATGAGAGAAAACAGTTCCCATGATGCCTACACCAACTAGAGAAGAAGCTAATGATGATGATCATGAAACTTCGGATCAAGTTACTACTGAACCTCGAAGGTCGACCAGAACATGTACCGCACCATAGTGGTATGGTATAATCTTGTCCTGGAAGTCATGTTGTTAGACAACACCGGACCTTCGAACTATGAAGAAACTATGACGAGCCCAAATTCCAACAAATGCTTGAGTCCATGAAATCTGAGATAGGATCCATGTATTGGAACAAAGTATGGACTTTGGTGGAGTTGCCCGATGATCGGCAAGCCATTGAGAATAAATGGATCTTCAAGAGGAAGACAAATGCTGATGGTAATATCACTGTCTACAAAGCTCGACTTGTTGCGAAAGGTTTTCGACAAGTTCAAGGGGTTGACTATGATGATACTTTCTCACCCGTAACAATGTTTAAGTCTGTCCGAATCATGTTAGCAATTGCCTCATTTTATGATTTTGAAACCTGGCAAAGGGATGTCAAAACTGCATTCCTTTACAAGTTTCTTAAAGAAGAGTTGTATATGATGCAACCAGAAGGTTTTGTCGGTCCTAAAGGTGCTAACAAAGTGTGCAAACTCTAGTGATCCATCTATGGACTGGTGCGAGCATCTCAGAGTTGGAATATATGCTTTGATGAGGTGATTAAAGCATATGGTTTTACACAGACTTACAATGAAGCCTGTATTTACAAGAAAGTGAGTGGGAGCTCTGTAACATTTACGGTATTATATGTGGATGACATATTGTTGATTGGAAATGATATATAATTTTTGGATAGCATAAAAGGATACTTGAATAAGAATGTTTCAATGAAAGACCTTGGTGAAGTTGCTTATATATTGGGCATCAAGATCTAAAGGGATAGATCAAGACGCTTAATAGGACTTCCAAAAAGCACATACCTTGATAAAGTTTTGAAGAAGTACAAAATGGATCAGTCGAAGAAAGGGTTATTGCATGTATTACAAGGTGTGAAATTGAGTAAGACTAAAAGCCCGACCACGACAGAAGATAGAGAGAGAATGAAAGTCATTCCCTATGCCTTAGCCATAGGCTCTATAAGATATGCCTTGCTGTGTACCACACCTGATGTCTTCTTTGCCATGTGTCTGGCAAAGGGGGTACAAGAGTGATCCAGGAATGAAATCACTGGATAGCAGTCAAAATTATCCTTAGTAACTAGAGGACTACGAAAATGTTTCTTGATTATGGAGGTAATAAAGAGTTCATTGTAAAGGGTTACGTCGATGAAAGCTTTGAAGCCGATCCAGATAACTCTCAATAGCAAACCAGATACGTATAATGGAGCAGTCATTTGGAGTAGCTCCAAGTAAAGCATGATAGCTGCTACCTCTTGAGCATGCGTTGGTTTTTCCCTTGAAGAGGAAAGGGTGATGCAGCAAAGTAGCGTAAGTATTTCCCTCAGTTTTTGAGAACCAAGGTATCAATCCAGTAGGAGGCTCCATGCAAGTCCCTTGTACCTACACAAACAAATAAGAACCTTGCAACCAACGCGATAAAGGGGTTGTCAATCCCTTCACAACCACTTGCGGAAGTGAGATCTGATAGAGATAATATGATAAGATAAATATTTTAGCTATTTTTATGATATAGATTGAAAATTAAAGATTGCAAAATAAAGTAGATTGAAAACTTATATGATGGAAAATAGACCCGGGGGCCATAGGTTTCACTAGTGGCTTCTCTCAAGATAGCATAAGTATTACGCTGGGTGAACAAATTACTGTCGAGCAATTGATAGAAAAGTGCATAGTTATGAGAATATCTAGGCATGATCATGTATATAGGCATCACGTCCGCAACAAGTAGATCGACTCCTGCCTGCATCTACTACTATTACTCCACACATCGACCGCTATCCAGCATGCATCTAGAGTATTAAGTTCGTAAGAACATAGTAACACATTAAGCAAGATGACATGATGTAGAGGGATGAACTCAAGCAATATGATATAACCCCCATCTTTTTATCCTCGATGACAACAATACAATACGTGCCTTGCTGGCCCTGCTGTCACTGGGAAAGGACACTGCAAGATTGAACCCACAGCTAAGCACTTCTCCCATTGCAAGAAAGATCAATTTAGTAGGCCAAACCAAACTGATAATTCGAAGAGACTTGCAAAGATAACCAATCATACATAAAAGAATTCAGAGGAGATTCAAATATTTCTCATAGATAAACTTGATCATAAACCTACAATTCATCGGATCTCGACAAACACATCGCAAAAAGAGTTACATCGAATAGATCTCCAAGAAGATCGAGGAGAACTTTGTATTGAGATTCAAAGAGAGAGAAGAAGCCATCTAGCTAATAACTATGGACTCGACGGTCTGTGGTAAACTACTCACAACTCATCAGAGAGGCCTTGGCGATGATGTAGAAGCCCTCCATGGTCAATTCCCCCTCCGGCGGAGTGACGGTGATAGTTAACACACGAAAGTTATCTAGGATAACCTATAGGATAACCTACTGTTCAGAAATAAAATTGGGTTGCCTCCCAACACAAATATTTTTTACAAGGCATTGATAATTTTATAACCATAGCAAATACCATGCTACAGATTGTTCTGTTTTTGACAGATTCTATTTTTCGTGTGTTGTTTGGTTATTTTGATGAATCTATGGCTAGTATCCAGGGGGGGTATGAACCATAGAGAAGTTGGAATACAGTAGGTTTAACACCAATATAAATAAAGAATGAGTTCATTACAGTACCTTAAGTGGTGGTTTTTCTTTCTTGCACTAACGGAGCTCATGAGATTTCCTGTTAAGTTTTGTGTTGTGAAGTTTTCAAGTTTTGGGTAAAGATTTGATGGATTATGGAATAAGGAGTGGCAAGAGACTAAGATTGGGGATGCCCATGGCACCCCAAGAAATTCAAGGACAACCAAAAGCCTAAGCTTGGGGATGTCCCGGAAGGCATCCCCTCTTTTGTTTTCGTCTATCGGTAACTTTACTTGGGGCTATATTTTTATTCACCACATGATATGGGTTTTGCTTGGAGCGTCTTGTATGATATGAGTCTTTGCTTTTTAGTTTACCACACTCATCCTTGCTGTACACACCTTTTGGGAGAGACACACATGATTCAGAATTTATTAGAATACTCTATGTGCTTCACTTATATCTTTTGAGTTAGATAGTTTTTGCTCTAGTGCTTCACTTATATCTTTTAGAGCACGGCGGTGGTTTAATTTTGTAGAAATTCTTGATCTCTCATGCTTCACTTATATTATTTTGGGAGTGTTTTAGAACAGCATGGTATTTGCTATGGTTATAAAATTGGTCCTAGAATGATGGGAATCCAAGTTGGGTATAATAAAAACTATCATAGGAAGTAAATTGGATGCTATGATCAATTTGATACTTGATAATTGTTTTGAGATATGGAGGTGGTAATATTAGAGTCATGCTAGTTGGGTAATTGTGAATTTAAAGAATACTTGTGTTGAAGTTGGCAAGTCCCGTAGCATGCACGTATGGTAACCGTTGTGTAACAAATTTGAAATATGAGGTGTTCTTAGATTGTCATCCTTATGAGTGGCGTCGGGGACGAGCGATGGTCTTTTCCTACCAATCTATTCCCCTAGGAGCATGCGTGTAGTGCTTGGTTTTTTGATGACTTGTAGATTTTTGCAATAAGTATATGACTTCTTTATGACTAATGTTGAGTCCATGGATTATACGCACTATTACCCTTCCATCATTTCTAGCCTCTTCGGTACCGTGCATTGCCCTTTCTCACCTTGAGAGTTGGTGCAAACTTCGCGGGTACATCCAAACCCCGTGATACGATACGCTCTATCACACATAAACCTCCTTATATCTTCCTCAAAATAGCTACCATACCTACCTATTATGGCATTTCCATAGCCATTCCGAGATATATTGCCATGCAACTTTCCACCGTTCCGTTTATCATGACACGCATCATCATTGTCATATTGCCTTGCATGATCATGTAGTTGACATCGTATTGTGGCAAAGCCACCTTCATAATTTCATACATGTCACTCTTGCATCATTGCCCATCCCGGTACACTGCCGGAGGCATTCATATAGAGTCATATCTTGTTCTATGTTTTGAGTTGTAACTCATGAGTTGTAAATAAATAGAAGTGTGATGATCATCATTATTAGAGCATTGTCCCTTATAAAAAAAGAAAGGCCAAAAAAACGAAAGGCCCCAAAAAAAGAAAGGCAAAAAAGGCCAAAAAAAGAAAATAAAAAAGGGGGACAATGTTACTATCCTTTTCCACACTTGTGCTTCAAAGTAGCACCATGTTCTTCATATATAGAGTCTCATTTGTTGTCATTTTCATATACTAGTGGGAATTTTTCATTATAGAACTTGAATTGTATATTCCAACGGTGGGCTTCCTCAAAATGCCCTAGGTCTTCGTGAGCAAGCAAGTTGGATGCACACCCACTTAGTTTCTTTTGTTGAGCTTTCATACATTTATAACTCTAGTGCATCTGTTGCATGGCAATCCCTACTCCTTGCATTAACATCAATTGATGGGCATCTCCCTAGCCTGGTGAGTAGCCGCATCGATGTGAGACTTTCTCCTTTTTTGTCTTCTCCACACAACCTCCATCATCATATTCTATTCCACCCATAGTGCTATATCCATGGCTCACGCTCATGTATTGCGTGAAAGTTGAAAAAAGTTTGAGATTACTAAAGTATGAAACAATTGCTTGGCTTGTCATCGGGGGTGTGCAAGATGAGAGCATTCTTGTGTGACGGAAATGGAGCATGACCAAACTATATGACTTTGTAGGGATGAACTTTCTTTAGCCATGTTATTTTGAGAAGACATGATTGCTTTGTTAGTATGCTTGAAGTATTACTATTTCTTATATCAATATGAACTTTTATTTTGAATCATTTGGATCTGAACATTCATGCTACAATAAAGAAAATTACATTGAGAAATATGCTAGGTAGCATTCCACATCAAAAATTCTGTTTTTATCATTTACCTACTCGAGGACGAGCAAGAATTAAACTTGGGGATGCTTGATACGTCTCCAACGTATCTATTATTTTTGATTGTTCCATGCTATTATATTATCCGTTTTGGATGTTTATGGGCTTTACTTTACACTTTTATATCATTTTTGGGACTAACCTACTAACTGGAGGCCCAACCCGAATTGCTGTTTTTTTTGCCTATTTCAGTGTTTCGAAGAAAAGGAATATCAAACGGAGTCCAAACGGAATGAAACCTTCGGGAGCGATCTTTTCGGAACAAACGCAATCCAGGAGACTTGGAGTGGACGTCAAGCAACAAACAAGGCGGCCACGAGGGTGCCCGGCGCGCTCCCTGGGGGTGGGCGCGCCCCCACCCTCGTGGGCCCCTCGTTGCTCCACCGACGTACTTCCTTCACCTATATATACTCCCGTACCCTGAAAACATCAGAGAGCACCACAAAAACCTAATTCCACCACTGCAACCTTCTGTATCCGCGAGATCCCATCTTGGAGCCTTCGTCGGCGCTCCGCCGGAGGGGGAATCGACCATGGAGGGCCTCCACATCATCTCCAAGGCCTCTTCGATGAGTTGTAAGTAGTTTACCACAGACCTTCGGGGCCATAGTTATTAGCTAGATGGCTTCTTCTCTCTCTTTGAATCTCAATACAAAGTTCTCCCCGATCTTCTTGGAGATCTATTCGATATAACTCTTTTTGCGGTGTGTTTATCGAGATCCGATGAATTGTGGGTTTATGATCAAGTTTATCTATGAGAAATATTTGAATCTCCTCTGAATTATTTTATGTGTGATTAATTTATCTGTAACATCTCAAATTCTTAATTTGGAATGTTACACATAGGTCATTCATGCATATCATATTTTTTTCTTTTCCATTTTGCAATCCTCGAAATCCTGAGCAACTCAAGGACCCTCGGAGAGAGTTGGGGATTTTTCAGTCTCATATTTGGATTCTCGTATCAAATAATGAAACGAGGATTTTTGATTTTAATTATTCTTCCCCGAAAAAAATATTTCGTACAAAAATAAATGAGAGGAGATAATATGACTTCTCCAAAATAATTGAAATATTGGAGGAAAAATGTTAAAATCATTTATTTGATCTTAGTTGATTTTATTCGGATTTTATTTGCATTAGAAAAATTTGCACGTTTTCCAAAATTGCATTTAGGGCCAAGAAAATGTTCACCTCGTCCTAAATATTTCATTTGGACGGTGAAAATTTATTTTGGTATTTTTAGATTCTTTTATTTATTTTTCTAGAATTTTTCTAAAGTTTCGGCGGAATTTTTTTTTTTAAAAAAACTTGCGCCCGCGCCCGACCAGACCCAAGGCCCAGCTAGGCCGGCCCGCCTCACCGCCGCCTTCCCCGCGCACGCCGCCGTGCGCCGCATGGACGCCGAGGGGAGCCCGAGCCGGACTCCTCCCCGGGCGCCCCCTTACCCAAGCCACCGCCGCCCCCTCCCCTGCTTAAATACCGCCCGCCCCGCCGCCAACCACCACCACCACCGTCGCCTCCTGCCGCGCCCCGAGCTGAGCCGAGCCGCCGCCGCCCGGGCCCTGCCCGAGCCGCCGCC